>NW_015505439.1:646873-652590 GCF_001515645.1 Sinocyclocheilus grahami | reverse complement strand
GGGGTTTGGGTAGAGAAGAAGGAGGGGAAGGGAGCACGGGAGTCTTGGATCCCCATCATTTCAAGGCAGTTTTCACATTATGACTGCGCAGACGATAAAGAAAAAAACCGGATGCTTCTCATTAGTGTTTGACCGTGTGTCATGGGTAAACTGACGGCATCTTTTAAAATCAGTGGACACTTGGCGAAATGATGACAAAGGTGCATAAACAACACTTACACGGAACTTTATGAAGTACACATCAGTGGAGAGTTAGCAAGGCTGTTGGACTGCACTCGGTCCGCACTAGGCGCATTTATTACGTTGAAGCTGTTGGATGTACTTTTTCTAACGATCGTTTTTTTAAAATCTGTTTTTACTTGTAAGTCATGGAACTATATTTTGTTTACTTATTGACCCTATTGGTGCTGATTTTGCCTGGAGATATCTGGGGAGCAGGAACGTACGCGACACGATACGCTCAACATGTGGATGAGAGTCATTCTGTATCAGCTGCACAGACTGGATCTAAGGTGACCAGTAGACACAGGTAAGTTTTCATTTTAGCAACAACAGGTCAGAGTTGATCATTTAATAATTGTCATCATATTAACATTGTCAGTAATAAAATAATACACTGAAAAATGTTTTGTCATGTATACCAAAATGTCCTTTATTTGTAAATGAACTGATTTAGAGATATATTTATATTATCTCAAGACTACAAAAATATATATTTTAATTTCATTATTATTCTTATTTATACCAATATTGGCTATTTATGCTGTTTTGTGATCTAAATTATCACAGTTATATGTCTCGGGTTGATTCTGTAGAGACTTACTAATTTTGTGGCACTTATTTTTATTAAAGAACTGATAAAGTAGAAAAGTGAAATATTGGTAAAGACGGGACTGAAGCATTTTAATGGTGTTCAAAACTCATTTATATATGGTCATCTGTCACAGCACTTCATTAAGTCATGTAACCATTGCTTAAACATTCAAGCTGTGTTTTCAAGATCATGTGGTGTGTGTCACACCTGTATTACTGAGCTGGCTATGCTGATGTTGTATATATAAGGTCATATACTGTACTGAGTTTACTAGTTTCTAGTCACTAAGTCTAGTATGAAATCGCAGACTCTTGCCTTGGGTGAGTGAGCTACTGTTGGACAGGTCTGCCCTTTTTTGGCTTTACTGAGCAGACGTCAATGCATGTGCAATGGGATGGAGGCCAAGCGGTGAAGACCTAAAGTGCACTTATCCTGGCACTAGCACAGCCCAGTGGAGTAAAGACGTTCTGCACTGCACTGTTTGGGAAAGAATGTGTTGGCCCCTGCTGGCACCACCACTAAAGACTGTCTGTTTGAACTCTGTTTTGTTTTTACAGATGTGTGAAATATAAGACAACTTGTGGTAGCTGAAATCCTCCTTCACAGTGTGTCCCGTGTTTCCTGTCTGTTCAATATCTTGGATGATATCAGCTGCCCTTCTACTATTTGATTGAGTAGTATTATGACTTGCAATCCAGATTTAGCCTTAAACAGCTGGTATGCACAAATGCTTTCAATCCAACAGAACAAACATGTCAGTTGCCAGTAAAATTAACCTTCTTTGCTGACAAATGTTGTGAAGCTATTTCTTGAAAAAGACATTAACTGTCTTCCTTAGCTGTCCATTATCATTAACTGTCTATATATATATATATATATATATAGTCACGGAGTGCCAGGAGAAAACAAAATTAGGTCCAAGTGCAGTAAGTTTATTAAAATAACAAATAATCCAAAACAGAACAAAAACTAGGCAAAAGGTAAATTCAAAACACAGGGAACAGAAAACACAACGTAACGCAAACATGAGACAACTACGAACTCTGAAGACAATACAAAATAGCAGCAATGACAGACAGAGTGAGCAAGGTATATATAGCTGGGATAATGAGCAAATAACTAACAAGTGATAATGAGCGGAAATAATACACAGGTGCTAATGATCAGACAGAATGACAGACAAGGGACTATGGGAAATGGAGTTCACAACATAGAACACAAAAACAGGAGAGCGCCCTCAAGTGGCCAGTCCAGGGCACCACAACCAGACACTGTGACATATATATCACCGTCATAACCTACTTTTTACCTATACTTACCTATATATATATATATATATATATATATATATATTATTCACTGTGATGCATTGCCCCGAATCATAAACAAGTAGTTCCTGCTATGACAAAACTTGTAATGTTGCAGAAACTTTGTTAGTTTCATCCTTGATGTAAAGTGTATACGCGTATGTAAGTGGTCTCAACAAATATGCACAGTGTTTGCTTGTCGGGAGTATGTGTAAGCATCTCACAAAACAGTATGCTAAGCTCAGCTTTTATCTAAATCATTTAGATTTCAAATAGGAAATACACACTTTCTTACATCTAAACCATAATTGCAAACATTTGTGAAATTGGATATAACAAGTAAATATGATTCGGAAGCAATGTAGGGACACTGACCAAACCAAAGCTAATATGTTTGTGTGGAGATATTTTGGATAGTCTTTAAACTATGTAAAAGTGTATTTGGTTTTGGATATGAATTCCTGTGGTTCTGCACATTAACCCTGTAAAGCTTTACATTTCAAATAATAAAAATAAAGTATTTTTTTCTTTTCTTTTAATGGAACAGTTTATTGATAGGAAAATATGGAGCTCACAGTCGAGGAGGAACAAACACCTAAATTCTATTCAGAGGCCCAAACCTAGGAAAAATATACAATTTGGTACAGTTATGTATATGAAAAGACTCATGGCTTTATTAGATCAAAAGGGTGCTTCTACTAAATACTGAGCAAAGGGTCTGAATATTTAGGACCATGTGATATTTCAGTTTTTCTTTTTTAATAAATCTGCAAAAATGTCAACAATTCTGTGTTTTTCTGTCAATATGGGGTGCTGTGTGTACATTAATGAGGAAAAAAAATGAACTTAAATGATTTTAGCAAATGGCTGCAATATAAAAAAGAGTGAAAAATTTAAGGGGGTCTGAATACTTTCCGTACCCACTGTATATGGCCAAAACGTAAGATGGAATTCTGATAACTTGCAATGTAAATCAATTAGATCTTTATAACAGTATAGCAGACTACTTACATAAAATGCATATAAATATCAGTTGTCAGACTTAAGATGATATTTAAATGCTAGTTTTATGATCAGAGCTCTGTAGATTTTTTGTGGAGGGCAAAACATACAGTATAATGCAATGCAATACAAGCTGTTTCAGTCCAGTAAGTGGATGTTTAGTTTATTAAAATCAGTAAAAATTTCACAGCAAAAATACCAGTGAATCACAACCTGAAGAGGGACATTTTTAGAAGAGGGAAGATTTAGAATTATACTAAAATGCCTTTTTACTTGCTAAAAAAATAAACGATCAATCAGACAACAGAAGGCAGTTAGTAGATTGTGAACAAAAGTTTGTGTACAAAGTTTTGATCGTGTTGATAACTAGAGGCCTTAGAAATTTGAATATCATATATGATTCAGTAGGCTTAATGGTTTATGGTAGGTTTATATGGTTAATGATGTGCCAGTCTTATTCAATGTGAAAAAAGTCTGCAAGTTAGGCTATAGTGGAAGAAAACCACGAGAGCAGATCTTCGAAGGTGGCCCGTAGGATTTAGACTGCACGTATTTTCTCTGTTGGCCTAAAACAAAGGACAACTTCTACTAATCTGCCTTTAGACAGCTTGCTTAGATATATATTTGAGCTTTGTTTGTATGGATAACTCAATTACCGTGTAGGCCTACCCACGGTTTCTCTTTTGAGCATAGCAAAACATTGCCCTACTGTTGCAGTGTACGCTATTATTTCTCTCCCAAGTCCTGTTTCTGCTTGAGATGTTGAAGTGATACTTCATTCCTTGCCAAACTGGGTTCTGTGGATTTTTATCCTGTCAAGGGAAGTGGTTATATTAAGCTACCTTAAGCTGCATGGATGTTCTTGAGTTGGAGTGGCACAGGCTCGACACTTGCATCTGGGTCTTCTTGTTTATATGACTAAGCAGTGAATTTTATTCTTGTATAAAATAAAAAGCTGACAGTTGCAGTGTCTTAGTGCTGTAAAAAACAATTATATGACTGGAAGTGTTTACAGAGAAAGTTCTTTCCTAAAAAAAACTGATTCAATCCTGAACAACCATTGTGTGGTAATTAAACAGAGAGCAAAAATACATGGTACAAGAATGCTGGACATTGGAACTCATTCTTAAGAGTGATCTTGTACAAAATCAAAATGGATTTGTGTACATATGAGACAAAGAGGCTATTGTGACGTCAAAGTTTTTGTTTACTTTTCCTCTCTCAAATTTGATAAAGCCGAGAACCACTTTCCTTTTTTCCTATTTGTATACATTGACCCAGACCTTTGTCCTTTGTTTTTTTTATACCTCCCCCACAGAATAAAGCTGAAACAATGGCTCAGTGTTCTATTCACCATCACACTTTTAGTTGTATACCCCAAACCACAATTTATATGTGTGTCCTATTTAATGCTTCTACACACATTCTGTTCTCCGTGAATCCATCCAGAACTTTACACTGTTAGTGTTGGTTTAGTTCTTTTTCATCACATCCTTAATCCAAACTCACTTACACAGTAGGATACATGTGCACTCATACATATTTCACATTATTTTAAAAACACAACATTTTGTATTCAGAATGCATGGTCAAAAGTAAGACTTTATTCAACATTTAGGCAGATACAAATAGATGCACCTTGCCTATTCTGAGATTGAGTGGGTGTAGAATTTGAAAAGCATGGTTGTCTGCGGTGAAGATGTCCGTGTTGAACTTGTGTACTCTCAGTGTCTGGGCCCCATTTGTTTGTATGTGTGAGAGCACTTGCAGTTGATGCATCGAGACATTCCTGTCTCAGCAGCGCTCATGATAACGAATGATTAACCAGGCTCAATGAGTTATTGTGATAAACCAGAAGCATTGGATTTCAGCCTGGTTTCTATCCCATCTAAACAAGCTCCCTGAGAAAACAGCAACATTTATAACTTTAATCAGAAAAAGAGTTTTTAAATCATACAGCACTCCGTGGAAACTACATTAAAGGAACACTCCACTATTTTTGAAAATAAGCGAATTTTCCAACTCCCCTAGAGTTAAACAGTTGAGTTTTACAGTTTTCGAATCCATTCAGCCGATCTCCGGGTCTAGCGGTAGCACTTTTAGACGTAGCTTAGCATAGATAATTGAATCTGATTAGACCATTAGCATCTTGCTCAAAAATGACCAAAGAGTTTCGATATTTTTTCTATTTAAAACTTGACTCTTCTGTAGTTACATCGTGTACTAAGACGGAAGTAGTACAGACGTAATATTAAAAGTTGCGATTTTCTAGGCTGATATGGCTAGGAACTATACTCTCATTCCGGTGTAATAATCAAGGAACTTTGCTGCCGTACCATGGGTGCAGCAGACCCAATGATATTTCGCAGCGCCTGAAATTGTCCCCAGCTAGGTAACTTCCAATGGAAGGCACGCTCCGTGCAAGCAGGTGGTCACGTTGGTTATGTTGGAGGAAGTTAGCCTATTTTCAGGCGCTGCGTAATATCATTGTGCCTGCTGCACCCATGGTACGGCAGCAAAGTTCCTTGATTATTACACCGGAATGAGAGTATAGTTCCTAGCCATATCAGCCTAGAAAATCGCAACTTTTAATA
>NW_015505439.1:627255-646735 GCF_001515645.1 Sinocyclocheilus grahami | reverse complement strand
TTGCGATTTTCTAGGCTGATATGGCTAGGAACTATACTCTCATTCCGGTGTAATAATCAAGGAACTTTGCTGCCGTACCATGGGTGCAGCAGACCCAATGATATTACGCAGCGCCTGAAATTGTCCCCAGCTAGGTAACTTCCAATGGAAGGCACGCTCCGTGCAAGCAGGTGGTCACGTTGGTTATGTTGGCGGAAGTTAGCCTATTTTCAGGCGCTGCGTAATATCATTGTGCCTGCTGCACCCATGGTACGGCAGCAAAGTTCCTTGATTATTACGCCGGAATGAGAGTATAGGTCCTAGCCATATCGGCCTAGAAAATATAAACTTTTCATTTTCCGTCGGTCTTAGTACACGATGTAACTACTGAAGAGTCAAGTTTTAAATAGGAAAAATATCGAAACTCTTTGGTCATTTTTGAGCGAGATGCTAATGGTCTAATCAGATTCAATGATCTATGCTAAGCTGCAGTTAAAAGTGCTACCGCCAGACCCGGAGATCGGCTGAATGGTTTCGAAAACGGTAAAACTCAACTGTTTAACTCTAGGGGAGTTGGAAAATGAAAATAATTTTCAAAAATAGTGGAGTGTTCCTTTAAACTCACTAAGCTTTCTAATATGAAGACACACTAGAATTCCACTTTTATAAAATTATCCATTTTTATATGAATGTACTTATTCCAAATACTGTCTACTGGGTGCCCAGAGTAGATGTATATCTCTGTGCAGGATGGGGATATCCCTCCTCTCATTCTCTCACAGGATGAGTGGACGTTTAAGATATAAACATCAAATAAACCCAAGTGACAAAAAAATTGTCTGGAAAAAAAAGAAAGAAAAAAAACTATATATCATGCTAAGCTGGATAGTAATCATGAAAATTTTTTAAGCATTATCACTAATAGTATACAGTATTAGTATTATTATTACTATTATTATTCAAATTATGGTTTTTATTTTATTATCATTTAAAGATTTCATATAATTTATTATCATTAAAATTTTATCATATCATTTAAAGATTAAACAAATTAATAAAGAAATGTATTACTATTGTACTGTAAAATAAAAAACAAGTATTTATCATATTAGTATTATTATTCTCTGTTTTTGACAGATTTATAAATTGAGTATAAATTCAAATATAAATATACAGTATAGTATAAATTCAAGTATGAATTCAATTTATATTTGATTAAAAACTGAGATTCTCATTGTCATAAGCAATTTCAAATGCACGTCATAAGTGGCCCAACAGTGATTGCAGAGTTGGAGTTTGTCTGGAGCAGCATTTAATGCAAACCAACAATTATTTACACACTATTTATATAATTACATCACAACCTTATATAATCTCACCAACACATATATGTGTATGTTTCATTCACTCATTAGAGTCATTAGTTCAGAAACTGGTCTACAGTTTTGTTGATTGACTAAATAGAAAACTCTGTCTCTGATTATTTTAGTAGGGTATTCCGTCCACATTGATGGAAGAATGGGCATGATCTAACGGAACAGAAAGCCAGTTTGAATAAGAACCAGTTCTTGTTCCAAGCCTAATGCTGCCATGACCTTGCTAACTGGTTGCACTTATGTGATGCTTTGTGGGTGTCATTGGAGGAAAGAAAGTTTTGGTTTTGTGGGTGTCACTGGAAGAAAGTTTTGGTTTTGAAGGGCAATTATTTGTACTTTAATTACAGGGTACCTTTTTAATTTAGCTCTGTCTAAAATGACGGCAGCAGTCCTCAACCATTTGGATTGAAGTCTTAATAAGTATAATTTGCCTATGGTTTGTACACAAACAGGAACTGGTGTGCCTACGTAGTAACAAAGACTGTAAGCTGTGTAATGGAAGATGGAGTGGAAACGTATGTGAAACCTGAATACCAGCGCTGTGCTTGGGGCCAATGCTCCCATGTGGTTTTGTAAGTATTCATGAGACAAAACTCAGCCAAATTGCATTTCATTTAATCTTGGCTACCACTTGCTGTTATGACAGTGTCAAACTGGAAAGGTTTGGAACATGTCCCTCACTCAACTAGATGTATGTCCACCAGAACTATGTGTGGAATGAGATGGGAGAGAAGTTGAGACAGAAATCAGTCTCAGATGAAACTGCTAATGTACCAGAAAGTTACTTGTAATGTTGTTATATTACTCATTTTTTAGAGAACATATTTCAGTCATAAGTCCAAGATGAAGCTGAGCTTTTTCTTAGGTCTCAATAAATCTCAGTTTTATCCACTATCTTCAAAGAAAGCCATAATATTAGTCCCCTATAAAATACAGAAGCCACATCACAAGTATGTATAAACAATGTTCTAATAATAGCAACAACTGCACTTGAAAATTAAGTAGACACAAGAGGCTTGCCAGAGCAAAGCAAACACTTTCAAAGATTTTAATGATGTATTGAAAGCTTTGACTCAAGAAAATAACAAAAACGTGCCCAGAAACAACAGCTCAAAGAAAAAGAAGAACAGGCCTTTATTGTACTGTTGCCCAGCAGAGTTGTGGCCTTTGGAAAAGCGATACATAGCCAAGGATATGAACGGAAAAGGAATAGTTTATCTGCCTACTTGAGACATTAGAGACTCTCTGGTTAAAGTCCTGAAAGATGATTAAATTAAACTTGACAACTTTAAGCGGAATCACAGAAGTACACATTTGTAAAAGCTTAATTTTCACAGCAAAAACACGATACAGAGACCATATTCAGAGTTTTAGCTCTTGCTAGAACTGTATATGATGAAATATCTCACACCACAGGTATCGGACTTACAGAAAACCACGGTACAAGGTTGCCTATAAAATGGTCACAGAGATGGAATGGAAGTGCTGTCACGGCTACTCAGGTGATGATTGCAGTGATGGCAGGGGCAGAACTACTGGTGAAGAAGGTATGACGTTACACCATTATCACCAGAACTCATAAAGTTAGTCAAGTTGATCTGACAGGGTGTGATTTTGAGAATATTTTCAATTCTGCAGTATTCTGTTGTAAATGTTTTGTATTATTATTATTTTTTCTCTTCATCAATAAAAAATGCTTGACAGGTACAGTATATTTTTAGATACACTTCCACTCAAATGTTTGGACATACCTATATGATTAAAATAAATGCGTCCAAACTTTTGAACTGGTACTGGTCTCAATTCGAATTAGTAAATGTCAAATAACTGTAAATAACTTGTGCAATCAATGTCCTTCAATAGGGAGAAGTGACAGTGACAAGATTAGACAACTTGAGGAACAAATTCACAACCTCCAGTCAACCTTATACAGCATGAATAAGAAATTACATGAGGAATCTCAAAGGGAAGGCATCAGTGGCAGCAACAATCTGGCCGACGCTGCCCAGCCAGGGATGAGGGAGACCATTCACAGCATCCAGACCAAGCTGGACATGCTGGACAACATGACACAGGTCCATGACAGAACCCTCACCAGCATCAACAACCACCTTGTGGGCGGCAATGGAATTGGAAATGAGTTGGACAGTCGCTATGGCACTCTTAAAGAGGAGATTCTGAGGGAGCTGGAATGGCGGGTGACACTGTCTTGCTCGTCATGCCAAACCGGAGTGGAGAGCATTCAAAGACAACAGCAGGAAGACCAAGAGAGGATCCGAGCACTGGAGAAGCACATTAGTGTGATGGAGCAGCACCACCAACAAACTGTAGATTTGCTCAAGAAGGAGCTATCACACTATCAGCGTTGCTGTGATTCCCTGAGCGATCTGGACAGGAGGCTTGGTGCCACTGAGAGAAAGGTCAGTTCAACTGCAGAGACGTATGATATCCTTAGAGAGCGTCTTGAGAAAGAGCTGGGAGGATCAGGCAATGGCAATGGCAGTCGAGGAAAAGCGCTTGATGAAAAACTGAACAGCCGTCTTAGAGAACTGGAGAGGAGACTGAATGGGACTGTGAGAAAAACCGAGCAAAAATGCTCCCATACTGAGACAAGTATGAAGGAGTTTGTCCAGCGAGAGATTGGCCAGATTAAGAACTCTGTCCTCAGTCGAAACGACGATCATATTTATAGAATATCTACTGTGGAGATTGATGTCCAAGACTTGAAGCGTTTCATTAACGATCACAAAAATGATCTGGAAAGGTTGGGGAACAAAACAACTGATCTTGACAGCAGGCTCAAGTCGGCGATTAATTTGTGCACAGAGACGTGCGGTCCAAAAGGGAGTGAGACAGCAGATACTGTGAAAACTCTCGAATGGAAGGTTGTTGCCAATGAGGAGAACATTAAGAGGTTTGACACCAAACTAAAGGATTTAAGTGTGTCTGGTGACTCTTTATTGGACCGTATTATAGATCTCAGCCATGACGTTCAAAAAATTAAGGATCTGACAGGACATAATGGAGAGCACTTTAACCAAATCGTCACCGATGTGAAGAATAGGTTACGTGATTGTGACATATGCAATTCGATAGATGAGGAACTTCGAAAAATAAGAAACTTAACCAGCCATGCTTTTAACACGTTCCAGGGAGAACTTACAGATTTGCGCAGAAAGGTATATTCAGATGAGTATGCTTGCTCTCAGGTATGCTCAAACCTCCAGGAGGAAGTGGGCAAACTGAAAGAAGAGGTAGAGAAATGCACAGGCCAATGCGTGATCAGCATGGCTGACCATCAGAGGAACATAGATAATCAAAATACGATCACTCGCAAGCTTGGCAAAGACCTCAAGTCCATTCAGGGTGAGCTCATAGGGGTAATCCAAACGTTCAGCTCCATCAATGACACTCTGAAAGGCCTCAGGAATACCATACAGGGACATGGCAACTCTATTTCTGATCTGGACTCGTCTAAGGAAAGAATTTACTCAGAGTTAGATCAGATACAGGATGATTTGAACAAGCACAAAGAAGACAGTAAAGTGCGTTTCGATGGCATCAGTAGATTTAACAGCAATTTGAAGACTGAAATGGGAGAATGCAAACTTTCTCGAGAAGGGCTGGATAAGAGGCTCTCGAAGATGGAAGATGTCTGCGGTAGACTGGATTCCATGTCAGTAAACCTTCAGATAATCAAAGATGGCCTGAACAAACACGTCTCTGGGCTTTGGACATGTGTTAATGACCTAAACTCCACAGTTATCTCTCACGGTGAGGCCATCGACAGCATTCAGAATTTTCACTTAGAGAACATTCACGGCAAAATGAACAACCTCAACTCTTCCATACTGCATGTTCTCAAGGAGTTCCAGAGCTTCACTGAACAGGACTTTACTGGTATGTTACATATGTCAAGACAAAAACAAATTATATAATTTGTGTTAAGAATTTGTAAACCTATGTAAAACAATTGGATACTTTATACCTCAACTATCCATTTTTTAGTTGTTTTTGAATGAAAAACCAAGCAATGTCTTTTGGGCCAATCCTCAGGATCTCCTGGACCACCTGGTTCTCAAGGAGAGAAAGGATCCAAAGGACCACCTGGGCCACGAGGACCTCCAGGCAGAGAAGGACCACAAGGGAGAGTGGGGCAAATAGGACCCCCAGGTAAATAAATGAGATGAGAAAATTAATAAATATATAGATTTTTTTCACAACATTACCAGAACAAGATTTTATATTGTCAAATTACTTATATTTTTCTATACATTTTCTAATTTGTCTCTTATTTAGGCCTCAGAGGTGAACAAGGTCAGTGTTCTTACTATTACTACTGCTACGACTACTAATAAAATGTTCTACTAATAAAATGATATTTCTACCAATTTTTCTCTATTCTTCTCCTGCTTACCAGGACCTCCTGGAGAGGATGCAAACGTCCCAAGACTGTCATTCTCAGCAGCACTCACACGACCGCAACCCAATGCAGGCACTATTGTCTTCAACAAGGTCTTTGTCAATGAAAGAAAGGCCTACAATCCAAAGACAGGTATGTATGTTAAAGACAAGCATATAGTGTGTGAATTAAGGTCTGTCATAATCATAAATTCTCTCACTAAATATATTTTGACAGGTATGTTCACTGCACCTGTGAAGGGGCGATACTTCTTCAGTGCAGTCCTGACAGGTCACAAAAATGTCAAGATCGAGGCAGTCTTGTCTAAATCCAATTATGGAATTGCCCGTGGAGATTCAGCAGGCTATCAGCCTGAGGGTCTTGAGAAACCCATGGCAGAGGCACGGCACACTCCTGGCTCCCTGGTCATCTTCAACATCATACTTCCTCTGCAGGAGGGAGATAATGTCTGCATTGATCTGGTCACAGGTAAACTTGCCCATTCTGTGGAGCCCCTTACAATCTTCAGTGGAATGTTGCTCTATGAAGAAACAGACGACAGATTGTGAGACCCATCTGAGACTCTTTGTGAGGACAATGTCAGATGTAAAAATTTGTATCTGGACACAATACCTTTTTTGAAGAACAGTATTCAGTGTTGAATAAGGTTTATGATACAAATTATATATGCAGGTTTATTTTATAACAGGCCATAAGGAAACAAGATGGATATATTTTTGATTATGATATATATGATTATGTTTTTTTACACTTACATTGGCAAATCATATATTTTCATATAATGTATGTGAGCAGCAATGTTTGCTTATATTACAATGCAATTGAGGACGGCAAAGATCTTTCTAAAAAAACTACCACATCCATGTTACTTGTTGCCCCAGAAGAGATCAGAATGACTGGACTCAAGTTTACATAATTATCTAATAAACTAAAAATCTTTATTTGATCTGACCCTACAAACCTTCATCATAGTAGTTATCTGAATGTATAAAGATACTGTGTGGTTGTCAGCAGTGCGTTGCTAGACCCTTGAAATACCCATATGCCCCAGTAAACATTACTGAAAAACAATTGTATGAGAATGGAAATTGCCATTTACTGACATGATAATCATTTTGCCTGATAATATTTCAGCAATCATGTTGTGTGTTCTATCAGCTATTTAGGATCATATGTCAGATTCAGAAAGTAAGCACTCTTGATCTAACTGGTCAAATGGTTCTAAATTGATTTTTGATTCATTCAGACAGTTCGCTCATACACTGAATAATTTGCAGCAGTTTCTCAAACCGAAAAAGAAAACAAAAAGATCACTGGATGAGGTGGATATTTACCTACAATACATTGTAAGAAACAAAGCTTGCAAATGTCTTTTAACATTTATCAGTGATTAAACAGCACATGCAACTTGTGAATAACTCTGTAAAGATATTTTATGATATATATAACAGTAAAAAAAAAAAAAAAAGTAGGCAGTGCTGTGCATAATATAGTGTATTCACATGCACAATACAGTGTGTTTACATTACTTCCCAAGTAAATCAATAAATACATGGATTTTTTTTTTTTTACATTTGTAGAGAAGAATGAGAAACGGAACATGAGAATAGATACAGTATGTGGGAAATACCTTTCAGAAGCAGGCCATTTTGTTGTTGTTTTGTGAGTTTGAAAAGGTTTTATCAACTAAGAACTTCAGGATCTTTAGTAAAAAACAAACTATTCTGTATGTAGATGTTGTGATAACCAATCTTGCCAGTAACTGAGAAAAGACTGCGAGAAATCCAAGCTAATCCTAGAAAATTAGACTATATATACACAACACAAAACACAAAAACCATGGCCAACATATTGTATGTGAAAAGCATAATATAATGAATTTTTTTGAAACATCACACCATGTATACCATTATCCCCTTCTACTTTCAAGCTTCACTAAAATACACCTCAAGAAGAAGGAATCCAGAGACCATGAAAATATATAGATCCGTATGTACTGTTGGTGTGGTTTCATTTAAAAAAATATGTTTTTCCCCTCAAAGGCTCCATTCAGGTTTTTTAAAGATGGATACAATAAATATTACACATATTTTCTATTATTTCCCATTTCCTCACTGTGTTATATTTGCAGCACATTTCTTAACTTAATCTCCAAATTTGGAAAAGTAACTATAAAAGGATGGATTCAAATAAAGCAGGCTGTGCAGAGAGGGACATTTTTAGACATGCCAGAGGCTATAGTTCAGGAATCTTCTGTAACCCATTCTCTGGTGACTCTTCCAAAGAAAACCATGAAAGCTGTTTGTGCTAGATGCAGAAAAGATTTCATCCTGGCTATCTTTTTTTTGTCAATGGATTTTTTTTGTCTCTTTGGACCGCAGATGTTCTCTAAATAGCAGATGTTCTCTAAATAGACTAACAGCTCAGAATCTGTATCTTTGCCAAACATGTATTTGCATGACCTTAGCTGTCTTGGTGGTCTATGCCTAATGTTTTCTTTAATACAAAGGGATTTAAATGGACTTTAAAGGACTTTACACTGAGTCTAGTACTGTGAGATCAAACCTGGCCCACTCAGTCACTTTTATCCCTCAGAAGAGAGAAATTCCTTAAAGCGTCTTTATAAATATTACTTCTGAATGTTTCATTTTGCAGTAAGACAGCTGATTTGCTCAATTTGCAATTGGGACCAGGTTATATCAGCTGCCCAGGCATAACCTGAACCATTTTTTCAAATCTAATATTTTTAAGTTTCATCTCATTTCTCACTACAGGCATTACAAAACAGTATTATAATTATGCAAATAAAGTGTATCTGACTGCTGTGCAATCCAAACAGTCCTCAAATTATTTTCAGCCATAACTTCTTCAAAGCTGAATGTTATATAATGGATTTACAGTATATTTGCAATGCTAGTTTTTAATTAAAATATTTTTCACAAATTTCTCCTGTATTAGTAATTTTTATTCAGATTTTCTGCATGTTGTTATCATAGACAGACTATATGGTTGTTATGCAGTTGCTACCCTTCCCTTTAACCCCTCCAAACTCTAAAACCCCGCCCTCCAAGGACACACTAGCCAATCCCAAAACATAAAAGGCAGATTGTGTTCTCTCATTGGCTAAAAAAGTGCGGGCCACTCTACTTATGGTGAATTCGCGCCCTCTAGTGAACGATCTTAAATCTTTGCACATATTTCATCAGATATACAGCTATATTGTGAACAACTTTAAAAAATCTTCAAATTAAGCAGCAAGGTGCAAAAAAAGACTTTAGGAAAATCGGGTCCCCAAAATATCAGATGGTCGAAAATTCATTTTTATTTAATATTCATAGGGGAACATTATTTGCATAAAAAGAAATGTGTTTGTTATGAAAAATCATGTAAATATTAAAGCTAAAGGGCATACATTAGATTTGGGATAAGTCGTCACATATTTACACAATGGAAGTAAATTATTCATAATTTAATGTTCTTTTTTCTTTCTTTTAAATTTTCCTTTCTAAAGGAACCTACATCTTATATACAAGAGACTAATAATTATGAATCTACTTTCAGGCATGTTGTGCCCTACTATTGCACCTTGATAAAAATCTCAAGTGAAATTAATTAAAAACACAAGGAAAACAACTACAAATGCTACCATAAAGTTTTTAGATTTTCAGGTTCATGATGTCATGCACCCTGGCCAAGGGAAGGCTTGAAGTTTTGCAGATCTATCGGCTGCTTCAGTGCGTCCAGGATGGAGATAAGCCATACATAGAGAAATTAATCAGCATGGGTGTTGATGACCACATAAACCTCACTGAGCCATGAGGGGAACGGCGCCCTGCACCTGGCATCAGTGGCCAACAAACCTGACATGCTGTGGTTCCTCATAGCTCAAGGTGCCCGTCCAGACATGCAGGACAGGAGGGGGAGGACACCCCTGATGCTGGACGCAGAGCTCGGATATGACAGTATCGTGTCTCTACTGGCCAAGAACAACGCACACATGAAACTTGTACACAAAGAAGGGAAAGGCCTTTTTTTAAATTTTAATTTATAATACAGTTTATCTGCCACTTTTTATCCATTGCTGTCCATAAAAATATGCATGCAACTGTTAAAAGTTTCTGTCAGTGCCAGGGGCAATATCAATGTACTGTATAGACTTTATCTGTGAATACACAATTTATTTATCAATATACAATATCTCTCCTTCTCTCTAGGGTTAGATATTAATGAGGCTTCCAGTAACTGACACCTCACCAACAATTATTCTTCATAAGACAATTTGACAGCAACCACATAGTCAACAGAAATCATCAATGGCTGGCAGCATCCTGCCATTTTGGAGATTTACTGTATGCGGTCTATCTAATTACAGATCAGGGAACGGCCAGTAAAACTAGCGTGTAAACCGATCTGAGTAATCCGTACTCTGGCTTCTCTCTCAGGCTTGCTTTTCAATGCCCTGGATAAGAAGTGATTCCATGCAGCTCACTTTGCGGCTGAAAGAGGCTTCTTTGAAGTGAGCACCACTTTTGTTGTTGTTTAACAATTATATAAAGAGTGATAAATTTTTTTTGCTGTTATTGAGTGAAACTGTCCTAGCATTTGGCTATACGTCTATGTATTTCTCCCAGTGATTGTCATTACTGCTTTTTTCCAGATCATAAAGGTGTTGTCTGCATATGCAGCAGACTTTGGAGTGGTAACATCAGAGGGGGATACACTGCAGCACTTTGCTGCCTCTGGTGGTTACACAGATTGCTGCAGGTTTCTAGCTCATAGAGGTAAATCAATTTATTTTAAGCCAAACAGAATCATTAAACCGGGGGAGAATGGCTGCTTGTTACTATTTTTTTAAGCAGATTTCTGTAAATTCTCAATGACAAAAAGGATATCAATAGTACAACAACTGACTATACCTAAAAACAACAAAATAGGGTATAATTCACTGTATTTTTGATTATTTTTCTTTATTTTTTCTACATTTACTTTAGTTATTAGGAAAATGTATTATCCTTTTATTACATGCACCAAATATATTCACACTCGTGATGTGTTCGTAAAGTACTCATAAACTGGCTGTTGTCAACAAAAGATAAGCTTAAAACAGCTTAAAACAGCCATAAATATTAGTATTGTAATTTTACTGTTGTTATTATATGATTTTTATATTATTGCAATATTTCTTATTTTATTAAAAAAAAATATTTAGTAATAATAATAATAATGAAAAATTGTGCAATATTTATTATCGCAATTAGATTTTTCCCCAAATCCTGCAGCCCTACATAAAAGCAGTCATGCTTCTTGATGTGGAACAAGTTGAATTTGATTTGAAATACTATATATATATTATATATATTATATTTGATCCCTTGAAGATTCTAATTCCTACTTTAGGATGCAATCCCAAACTGAAGAACCAAGAAGGCCTGCTTCCCCGTCAGATCGCTAAGGACTGTGGTCACAAAGCCAACGTAAAAGAGCTTAAGAAGGCTGAACGACTGCATGGAAAGTTCTCAAAAGAAGCGGGTGCCACAAATGAACCATGGGCTCTGACGCTTCACGACTGGTCGCATGAAAATGAGAATGCACTGAGAAGTGCTTTCGAGTCAGCATCAGAAGGCTGCATGGGAATAGAGATGGTGTCAATGGCAACATTTGTGCCTGTTCTTCAGGAACTTCACGCTCCTCTAGATGATAACTAAATTCATCCTCTTCTGCTTGCTCTCGATAAGAGAAGAGAGAGCTTTATAAATATAAGTGATTTCCTAAAAGGTCTCAAATATCTTCCAAAGACATATGTTATGGCCTCTTATGGGCCTAAGAAGAAGAAAGCAACCAAGACAGGAAAGACCAAAAAGACTAAGTTCAATGCACCCATGACCATCTTCACTGTCCCGCCTGATCTTATTTAACAGCGTGATGATGGTGGGCCACCACATTTTATGACTGAAAGTTACCAGCATGCTACAGACACCCACAGATATGACCGGGACCATCGACCAGGACATCCTATCGAAGATGATACAGCATGATGGTACATCGATGAGCTCGAAAAGATATACATAAATATGAACTACTGTGTTAAAACAGGAGATATTGAGTCTCTTAGGTTGGCACTCAGCCAAAAGGTTCCTGTAGATGTGAAAGATCGCTTCTACAAGACACCACTCATGCCTGCATGTGCAAGTGGCAAAGTTCCTCCTTGATAACGGGTAAGTTTAGTGAATGTATAAGAATTTACGGATAGTTCACCCAAAATTTTTTATTCTGTCATCATTTACTCAGCCTAATGTCATTCCAAACCTGTATGATTTTCTTTTCTGCAGAACATTAAAGAAGATGCTTTGACGAATGTTGGTAACCAAACAGTTTTGGTTTCCATTGACTTGGAAATAAATGGGAATTGAAACTGGTTACCAACATTTTTCGAAATATCTTCTTTAATGTTCCACAGAGGAAAGAAGTTCGTACAGGTTTGGAGCTATCCCTTTAAAGGAATAAATTAAAGTATATTTACATTGGCATATGTATATTTGCATAAATGATATTCAAATGATAATCTCATCGCAGGGCTGATGTGAATGCATGTGATCAGTTCAGCTGGACTTCTCTACATCATGCGGGACAGCTGGACATCATACAGCATCTGTGGATCCCTCCACCCTCAATGGAGCCACTCCCCTAATGAGAGCCATTGAGAGCTGTAGGCCGTCCTGTGTGGAGTACCTCATCAAAGCTGGGGCCAAGGTCAACGCAGTAAATAAGACAGGTACAGTTCCTTGTCTAGCAAAGAACTATTATAATACTACTTATAATGCAACACCTTGATAGATCATAAATCTACTGAAGTGTGCAAACCATGAACATCTTACAGATTTCATAACCATCTCAGTGCAGACTGTTTTTACACATTCCCACAATGCCACCTCATCTTTGCCGGAGGACTCTTATGAACACCCTGATTTACAGTGCATTAAATCTCTGAGACTGATCAGCTTTGGCTCTGCTGTCATTTGAGTCAGGAACTTTCAATCTTTTAATTGCAGAGCAAAACTGCTTGGACGTTGCCCATGCTTATGCAGACTTCAGGGTGGTGGATTTGATCCAGGCTAAGATTAATACGCTACCCAGACCTAAGGAGAATAAGAAGCCACAGCCCGTCAGAGTCCACCGCAAACTAATGCCAGCTTCAACCCCTGGCTCTATAAAAGAAAAGGTAGAACAAGTGTACTGTACGTGACTCAACATATTTATTCGACATATCGACACTCACATGAGCAAATGACAATGATTAACAAGCCAATCAATTCCTGACAAAATCAAGCCCCTCCCTAAATTTTTTGTTCATTGAGAAGCTATTTTACTCAGCTATACATTACAGTATTGAATAAAAACTTAAAACATAATATGAGGCCAGGGATGAATATTATTTTCCCTTTCATATACTTTAAAAATGCAAATTGTTTTGGTTTGTTTCAATACTACTGTAGTCCTGGACTTTATACTGACACCAATGGCATTGTTATACAGCATCACTGATGCTATTGTATAAATGTGCTATTCATATTTTTTTATCCGTGATAAATTTATTCTGCAACCAGAAGTGTCTCATAGTAGGGGGCTATCGATGCAATATCAGTATTCATCCTTATGTAGAATTAAACATGTTTTTTACATGGGTGTTTTTTTCCTTGTTCCCCACATCTGTAAAGTGACCTTGGGTTTTGGAATGGTGCTTTGAAAATTAAATTTTTTTAATTATTATTATTATTTTTCGCGACATATTTCTCAAGTACTATTCACAATAGTTCTCAATTGAAAATTAATGTGTAATTTCAAATATAAAATTTAAACCGCATAAAAGCTGGAATCAAAACCATCTGGTAAGGAAAATGAGTTGACACAGCAAATGAAAACCCAAGCAAAGAGTAAGTAAATGAGTCCAGACGCGTCACATTACCCCCCAACAAGGCCTAGGCAGCTTTGTGACTTGTTAGTGTGCTCAGGGAAACCCTGCTGAACCTTTGTTGAAAGTCACACCATTGTCAATGTGTCATCACGTCCACTGTGTCTTGATTGCGGTGTTGGTGCTTTATCTTCTCAGCAGGGCACCGTTCCCACTCCTACAGCCTCTTCAAACTCAGCAGTCAAGAAAGCAATGAAGAAAGACAGTGCACAGCACTCAGATCACTACTGGTAAGCTCAACAAATTGGACATCAGTTATGTGCCAAGAATGGTAAGCTGGACAACATTCATAGGTATACGCACAGAGAAACGTGAGCTAGATGGGTGTGAGCACAGTGGGTTTAATGAATTAATAATAAAAAATTTCATGCAAAAACAGAGTGCACATAAATTTCTTACTCTCATTCTACTGTTCATTAATCTGATTTATTCTACATAGCTATGTCTCCATATATGGGCTGTACACACAATAGTGATTGTATCCTTACACTACAGGGAATAGTGTAAATACATGGAAATACAGGGAAAGTCACACCATTGTCAATGTGTCATCACGTCCACTGTGTCTTGATTGCGGTGTTGGTGCTTTATCTTCTCAGCAGGGCACCGTTCCCACTCCTACAGCCTCTTCAAACTCAGCAGTCAAGAAAGCAATGAAGAAAGACAGTGCACAGCACTCAGATCACTACTGGCAAGCTCAACAAATTGGACATCAGTTATGTGCCAAGAATGGTAAGCTGGACAACATTCATAGGTATACGCACAGAGAAACGTGAGCTAGATGGGTGTGAGCACAGTGGGTTTAATGAATTAATAATAAAAAATTTCATGCAAAAACAGATAAATTTCTTACTCTCATTCTACTGTTCATTAATCTGATTTATTCTACATAGCTATGTCTCCATATATGGGCTGTACACACAATAGTGATTGTATCCTTACACTACAGGGAATAGTGTAAATACATGGAAATACAGGGAATACGTTTTATATAGGCCAAAAGTACACACAAGTAGATGTGTTGAGAAATTTGAGAAATTTATTTTCATTGGGCTATGATATCCGTTTTTCTTGCTATTTGTTGTAGACGTGACAAAATCAGCTGACCATCAGCAAGCTGATGGATAGGAAAACAAGGAGGAGGCAGTATTTCAGTTTTGAGGTGGACTTTGATGACTTCAAGATGCCATTCATTTATTCTCTATACTAAGAAAATAGTGGTTACAAAGAATTGTATTTCTGTCATGACAACTCTCGGAGGGATTGGCATGGTAATGTACATGACAATGTTAATGTATTTGGTCTTGGCGGAATAGATCTGCTACGCTGGTGCTGCTGCTGCTGCTGCGGCAGAGCAAGTACAGAGACTTGCTACTGCCAATACATCCACAACATGCTGCTGTGAGCATGTAAGAAATATTGCAAATATTGTAATAAGAAGTAAGCAAATATAACATACATGAAATAACCCCCATATAGCATACATAAATCACCTCGTAGCAGATCTATACAGGTGGAGCTGGGGAAGGTGTAGGGTTTCTGAAGCAAGCTGCAACTGCTACGGTAAGCCCATTTCATATATTTGAATGCTGAGCAGCGAGCTCATTGGCTACCGATACAGGTGAGAACCAATCCGCTGTGCCATGTGATAATGATGTCATTAGGTCAGATTGAGTTAGACCTATCGGACTGCGCCATCTAGAGTTTCATGCCAGAACTCTGTATTTATAAGAATGTTTTGTGAATCCTGTCCCAAATTACAGTAGAGATTTGGGGGTCAGCTAGCAACCACTCAGAACATCTTGGCAACCTGAGAGCAACACCCTGGCAACCTTCCAAAATGCCTTCGCATCATAGCTTCACATTTTCCATGGGCATCAGCACATTAGTTTACCTAACATTCTAAAATAGTGTGTTTTATGCTGTAGTTACTTAGGGATTTATACTGCATGTCTCACGGCTGTTTCTCTGTCGTTTCAGAGAGGGAGGTACGTTAAGTAAGATTGATTATGCATTTAGGAGATGATGGAGATGAGAAATGCTGCCTATGTGCTGGCATGCAGTTTGTCTCCTCCATGTCTCAGCGTCTGTCGGGCGTGCTGAGTACAGGCCTTTCACCACAGGCAGTGCTGCGCAAAACACCTCATGTTGTTTATCTCAGAAAACTGAGCGATTTTATCAACATGCTTTAACAAGAATCGGATACAATAACTGATGATTAACAATGTCTGATATATTCATAGTAGAAATGTGTGATTGAAACTCTGACTAGTAGAAAGACTTGCAGTAAAAGCTGTTCTTATTTTCTATACTTTACACATTGAAGTGACATGCACCAGTTATCGCTGGCCTTGGAGCAGATTCTAGATTCTTTCTGCTATAAAGAAATGCACCACGGCTGTCCTTTTTATTGCATGCTTTCTCTGTTTGGCCATCAGATGGCGCAACAGTGTTTACATATGAACTGTGTCTGTTTTGGATGGCTGTTCTAAGATCCTCAGGGACTCTTGTGTTACAGCTCAGCACAGCACAGTACTGCAAAATGGCAGCCAAAACAATTTTCATTGTTTAGAGTCGTATTTTGAACCCAATTAAAATATCGTGTGATTGAAGGTTCATTTAAAATGTACAGGTATAAATTGGATGTTTTATGAATGATAGCTGCCATTCTAAGTCTCTTTCCATAAACAATCTCTCTGATTTACTCCCTGATGTATTCTGTTAGTTTAAAAATCAATAGAAATGTACCACAAATGAGTGAAAAGGACTCTCACAGTGGTAAAGAAGTAAATATCCACATCAAATCAGCATAACACGTTTACTGTAACTGCAGAGTCTGTTTAAAATGTCAACAGTGATGTCTGAAGAACAGAGATAAGGTATTTTGTATTCGTATGACGTGCATCTGATTAAATGCGCCCATGTCTGCTGATACCAGCGTTTACTACCGAATTAGATCATTAGATTGCTGTCTTCAAGGTCTGTTGGGCATGGTTACTTAACAAAACAAATGGTCAAAACTAACAGCTACTGTATAAATCAGGGCTACTGAAACTGCGGGGTTTACATATATCCATTTGGTATCGCATCAGATTATGGAGAATTTATGCCAATTGTCAGAGACTGTAACTAGCAACTGAGAGAAATATATGGATTTTTGTATATGCATATGTGTCTAAATCAAAAATTTGGACTGTTTGTTACAGAAGCTGAGAAAGAGACAACAAAAGAGAGTGGGAGAGAGAGAGAGAGAGATGGGGGGGGGCTCGGAGAGTTAGTGCATCAGAGAGAGAGAAGGACAGGGCAAATGAAAACGATAGTGTGAGTGTGAACCAGTCGGTGACATTCATCCCTGTAGATGTGGGTAACGACACAGAGCAGTGTGGGGTGAGTCAGAGATCTTAATGGAGGAGTGAATTTTTTATAAAATCAATGCTCTCAGCTTCAGTGTAAACAAGATCTTTCAAGAGTGATGATGCAAATTGTGTTTTCATGTATTTATCTATGTCGATTAATCTCCACTGATGTTTTTCATCTTAATACTCATGTACATGTTTGTATTTAATAGGATTTGTCATGAACTCAATTAATATACATGACTACAATTAATATACACTGCCGGTCGAAAAAAAATTATATATATATGTAACATACAAACATGACGATTCGGTATGTACCTTGGTTTTGACATCACGGTTCAGTATGGTTTCGATACAGCAGGGGGGGGGGGAAACTAAACATAAAATTGCTTTTTTTTTTAATTAAACAGTGGTTTACTGAACAAATTGCTCTTTCTTTAAATAAATTAAATTATCATAATTTTCTTAGGGATAAAAATCTACCTCAGCTTATGCTCTAACGTTAGGGAGCCATTTTACATTAGCCTACTATAAGGCTACAGTTAACAAAGAACCAAACTTAAATTTAATTACCATTTATTTTTAAATATAATAATCAACACTCAACTAAAAAAAAATTCTATGCAAACATGTAAGTTACACATAATGCAGTTTTTAAATTAACTTCTAAATTCTAAAATTTCTATTTGTTGCTGAAATACAGTGGCTGTCATAGCTTGTATCATAACAGATTTATTTAAACATACATTAAACAATTAAGACGGCACTTTCAGGTGAAGTAAAATATAATGAGGATATAGTCTAATATTTTGCAAAATGCTCTTCTCTAGACTTCATTTATAGCAAACTAAAGATCTGTGGACACTGATGACTTGCCTAAGGTAAGGACATTTTGTTTACAAGCTGTTTTACTGACGTCTTTCCGTGGTGGAAACACTGACTGAGTGATTACATGAGGCATGAGATGTTCATTCATGTTTATTTCGCGTAAAAATTTTTTGTAAATTGGGATGATCGCGCTGCTGTTTGAGGCGCCTATACAGTGATCTGTCGTGCCACATCAAAGAGCATCAGAACGGCATTTATTGTTTGAATTTCCTGAAAAAAAGGACATAATTTGAAAGATGAGACTTTGTTTCTAAACCGACTTTGTACTGAACCGAAGGACTCGTACTGAAAATTTTCGGTACAAATACGTGTATCGTTTCACCCCTAATATCTATATATACACACACACACATACTGTATATATAGATAGATATAGATATAGATATATATTAGGGGTGAAACTATATATATGTATATATATTTAAATTTAATTTATATTTAATATTGAGTCATAAATATTTAATTTAAAAAGTCTAAATATATATAATTTAAATATATATATATATATATATATATATATATATATATATATATATATATATATATATATATATATGTGTGTGTGTGTGTGTGTGTGTGTGTGTTTAAAATAAGTCTTTTTATTAACATTTAAAATAATTATTTTCTATTTAAAAATATTTTTAAATATTCCTGTAATGGCAAAAATGAATTTTCAGCAGCCATTTCTTCATTCTTCTAAAATCATTGTTTTGGAGCTCAAGAAACATTTTGAGTAATTGTCAATTTTAAAAACAGAAATTAATATTTTTTTTAACAAGGGCACATTAAATTGATAAAGATAATGTTACAATGTTATTTCAAATAAACGCTTTTGAATTTTATTTTCATCAAATATGGGGAAAAATGTATAACACTTTCCACAAAATATTAAGCAGCAAAAACTGTTTTCAGCATTGATAATAATAACCATTATTAAAAACTGAGCACCAATAATAATTAAGCACCAAATCAGTATATTAGAATGATTTTAAAAGATGAAGATGGAATTTTGACACTGAAGACTGAAGTAATTATTGCTTAAAATTTCATTTTCAGGAATTAAAGGAATAAATTACATTGTAAATTCAAATAGAAAAGTTATTTTAAATTGTAATATTTCGAAATATTACAGTTTTACTGTATTTTTGATCAAATAAATGCAGCCTTAGTGAGCATAAGAGACTTATTATTACAAACTTTAATGTTTGTAATGTTTGACCTGTAATGTTTGTATGATTTTGCTTTTGCAAATCTGGTCATGTAGTGCTGTGCTAAGACTTTGTTTTGCTCCATCTGAAATGATATCCCTGCCCCGTCCACATTGTTTTTCTGGGTTGAAAGTCTTTCCTTGCAGCACTGCAGTGTTTCTACTCATACACCCCCCCCCCCCCCCCCCCCCCCCCCCCCCCCCCCCCCACCCTCCCCCCCCCCCCCACACTCTCTCTCTCTCTCACAACCTGACGACACACACACACACTCTCACACA
>NW_015505439.1:620533-627181 GCF_001515645.1 Sinocyclocheilus grahami | reverse complement strand
CCCCCCCCCCCCCCCCCCCCACCCCACACCGAGCTTACTCAGCATTCTTCCTCCTACTGGGACCAAGGGGAGATGGAGAGCTCTGGCCAGGCTTAGCCTGCGTTGTGTTTGTGTTTTATTCAGTGCCTGTCACAGCTCTGCCCCACTGCCAGGAGCCACTGATCTGAGCACAGTCGGCTGGGTCTATCCTGACAGATAGCTTCTGCAAACCACTAATTCTCAGTTCAGGGACTGACAATCTGCATACGCTTAACTAGGCACAGAATAGTGATATAAACATAGGTATTAGTGCTGTTACAATATCATAGGAACTGTTGCTTTTATACAGTAACTTTCTTACAAATAACTGATAAAGGGTACAGTCTGTCATTCACAATAAAACAGGTCATTAATGGCTTATAAGGGTAATTCTTGTAAGGTGAAGGAACATGGAGATGTTTACAACCTTCGATGTGAAGGAGCACTTAAAATAGTACTAATATGGACAGAAAACCAGGATTAAAGCTGACTGGACACAGTAAATCCCAGGCTGCATTTATTTGTACAGTATATTACAGTAAAAACAGTAATATTGTGAAATATTATTACCATTTAAAATAACTTTCCTTTTTTGTATATTTTAAAATTTCATTTTCCGCAGTCCAGTCTTCAGTATCCCAAGATCCTTCAGAAATCAATCTAATATGCTCATTTGGTGCTCAAGAAATATTTTTTTATTATTGTTGGTGTTGAATAGCATTTTGCTGCTTATTATTTATTGTGTAAATCATGATACATTTTTTAACAGGATTTTTTTCAAGAATAGAAAGTTATATATTCATATATATTTACATTTAGTCATATATATATGAATTGACACCTAGCCTAATCTTCCTGCAACATCACCTGAATTTCAACTCAACCCAGACCAAATATTAGGCACAGTGGTGTCACTAAGTAATATTATTTCAAGTACCAAAAAAATAAAAAATTCTTTTTCAGATGAGCATATTGAGATTTTCCTACCAGCAGCCTTAAGTACAGCTGCTGTCGTTGTAGAGTAAAGGACTGTTTTGGTTTGATTGCCTTACTCATGATCTTCTTCCAAGGAGTTGGTGTACAATTTCAGTCAATAGAAGCTGATGGCAGAAGTTCACGTACCTTGCTGTTGAGCATTTTTCTGCAGTAGAGTTTGCATTTGGCATCTATTCTTTGTAGCATCACTTTTTGCCCACTGGCCACCTTTTACTTGCTGTCCTTATTTTGGTACCCACCCAGGGGAACTTGATAGATGCAGACAAAAAAGACAAAGTTTCTCAGCCAGGTTACTTTCATTGGTTTTAAAATTCACAAGAAATAGTCTTGAAACCAATGTCTGTGAAGATCCAGTAACACAGTGAGTAATGTCTTCACCATGGTGGTCATTTAACATTTGAATCAAGCATATGCAAGAGTGCTGTTGAGGATGGCAGACATTAATCTTTAATCTCACAGCCAGATGCTGAGAGGAAATAAATTATATTGTCTTGTTGCCATTCCAGCAGTCTGTGAAAAAGCCATTTTTATGAACTCTCCAGGGATAATATCACTAATGTATGACTGTGTTGTAGTCAGGTCTAATGCACTGGGGTTGACCGGCATGCAGAGTTGGAGTAAGTGGCCATACAGTATATCAGTGACAGGGTTCAGAAGCTGAGATCGTGGAGCTGAGCACTGCGGAGCCAGCAGGGTGAAGCTGGCAGAGATCTGCTCTGCACGCCATCGATCTGGCCGAGCTGGAGAGGGTCACGGTTTCAGCACTGGGCAGCTTCATTTTCACTGCAGTGGAGGCGTCTGCTGTTCCACCTCTGGGCACAAACAGAACCACATAAACACACACGCACACAGTCTCGCATAGTTGGAAGCTGCAGTTCATTAAGCTGCAGAAGGCACGGAGGTACTAGTTTCCCTCTGAGCAGCCCTTAAGGGTAAGATCTGCCAGTAACATCCTGGTAAAATAAAAATGCTGCATCAGGTCTGCAAGAGAAACTGTATGTTTTGCAGGCGTCAGACATGACTGCCTGGGTTCAGGTCTGTGCTCTAGAGCAGTGTTTTTTTGTTTTAGGTACCCCCACAGATGAATAATGCTCAAGTTTACAAATATAACAAACATTCTTGCCAATAAATGAAAAAAAAAAAAAAGTTTATTGTCGCATGATAGGAAATGCAATATTCAATCACAATGTTCAATGTGTTGAATGTTGATCAATAAGTGCAAGCCATGGCGTCTGCTTCACAAACAAATGACTCTTATGAACCGGTTCTTTTTACTGAATAAGATTTACAAAACAAATCAGAGCTGTTACTCTGAAATGACTCAGAGTGAACTCAGAGTTCACAGCTGACTCCCTCAATGACACCGTAAATATTTTTTTAATTATGTCAGATTTGAAATAAACTGGGAATCTTTTATTGTGATATACACTTTAGGTTCTTGAGACTGAAATTTAGTGATACAACTGTAAAGTGGGTGCATGTTTGAGCCATAATCAACATAACATTTTACTTTGTTTTAACAAACAGGTAGAAATATTCTTACAAAAAGCTATTCTTCCATTAAAAAGCCATAATCAACTGGGAACTAAACCTCTTCTAAGGCCCTATACGGAATCAGTATACAGTTTTAATTTTTCCCAATCAGTTTAAAATTTTTACTGGGTGTTTCCCAGTAAACGGCCACTGGTATTATTGGCTAACAGTTATGTATGTATGACTGTAAAAAAAATTCTGTAGAATTTACGGTAAAAAACTGGCAGCTGTGGTTGCCGGAATTTTACCGTAAAAAATACGGTGGCAACGTTTTAGGTTTTACGGTTTTAACTTAAATTTACAGTTAAATACCGTTATTTCATTAACTGATATAATGTTAATATACCAACCTTATTGAAGTACTGAAATCTGTTTTGTACCTTTGTATTACACTGATAACCACCAAATGCAGGTGGTGATGAGAAAGTCACATGATGAATCAAAGCCCATCACAAGCAGCTTTTAAATAATAACATATATAGAAGGTGCACAGTGTCATTCACACAAACACCATCATGGTAACACACATGAATCTGAAATAATGCAATAAACATTCATTTAACAACATTATGTAACGCACAGCCCTAATATACAAAATTGATAAGAAAAAACTAAGAAGAAACATAGTTATTTTAACAAATAAACATCAAATTTGAAATGTAACGCAGGGAATTCTGGGAATGTCAATTTACAGTTATTCACTGTAAACTTTTTCACTTCCAAAAATGGTATACTACCGGAAAATTAATGTCCAATACAGTTTTTCAGCGTATATAGTAGGGGAATTTACCGTTAACCATTTAACAGGTTTTTACTGTAGCATTTTTACAGTCTTTTACCATTAAATTCACGGTCACTTTTTACAGTGGCCTACATCCTTCACAGATGGATGCTGCTGTGATTAAGGTTAAAAAAGCATAAATTCTCAGTATATCAAACAATCTGTAATAACAGACAAAGCAACATTGAACACATAATAATAAAAACAGTTACTCACAGTTGTGTGGTTCGACATTACTGTCGGATTCAATATAGTCACAGAGCATCGTCTTTTAGTTTCAATCTTTCTGAAAATCCTGTGTCGAATTGTGCCTTGTTTGTGTTTTTCCACAATTTGGCACTGCACAGCGTTTTGTTTTCTTCTGAGCATCTTTATCATTTGGTTTCTGCTCAGACCTGCTTTTGGCTCTCTAATTATTTACTCTCCATGTGCGAATCGGTGGGTGGGGCTAAACAGAGAGTGTTTTAAGATGTTTTTAGACTAACGAGAAAGTTTTCAGTTCTGAAACTTACAGGTTGTTTTTATAGTACAAATTACCTTTTATATGTCAAAAGATCAAGGGAATTTTGATTTCTCAGTTCATGACCACTTTAAATTCAATTTAGTGATCAATTTAGTGATCAAATTTTAGTGATCAAAAGGAATGCCTAATTAACTGAAATAATGAAACTTACACAATTTAACAATAAATTATTAAAAGTTGAACAAAAATTACACAGACAAGCAGAACATGCAGACTTCATATTTAAATAGTTTTATTTTTGCATTTTAATATTCACAGACACTAGTCCATTTGGTGATTCATATCATATATCATAATCATAAGGACCTAAAAAAAAGTATATCGCATGAAATGTATATTGGATTTCATATCAGGTTTCATTAGGCTGAATAGTCATTCACTACAAAAATAATGATTAAAAATAATGACAAAAACATTATTAATTATTTTAACCTTTTAACAGTCCTAAAAATGTTTCTTAACTTTCTATTTTACAGGTTTAACTAAGAAAAATCTTTCCAAGTACCTCCTGGAACCTGCTTAAGTACCCTTGGTTGGGAACCACTGTCCTACAGAAACATATCGAAGCACAAAGAGAAACATCATGGGTGAATCGGAGTATCGTTCATCAAATGTGTGTGCATTATGACACAATGTGGCTTGAGGACATCCGTTTTCACCTCTTCATACGTTTTCCACACGAACGTGAGCATCCCTGTGAAAAAAACGAAGCTGCAGGTGACGGAGAGAGAACCCCCATGTTTCCATGGCAACGTGCAGGTGAAGGCATCAGAGACTAATCTGATGTTAGATCTGTGAAGCTTAAGCATTGTTACACTAGTCTTCGCTTAAATCCATCACACACACACTCATTCACCATCGCTTGCGTTCTACTGATGACTTCAACTAAGCCTGAAGTGATAATGATCACAAGCAGGCAGGTTTGACTCACCAACCAGAACACTGCACTACTCACAGTGGAGGGGGAGAAGAAGAGAATGAGCGAGAAGCACAGCAGTTATTGCACCATGTGTATGAGCCATGTGTATGAGCCCTGAAAGACTGATAGCTTTAGCAACACACTGCAATCTTCCCCACTTCCAATCTATTTTCCAAACAATAGCACATAGACACTATGCAGTCATAGCAGTCAGCTGAAAACTTTCATGCTGTAGCAATATGCAAATCTGCATGTTCTAAGACTGTTTTTTTTTTGTTACTAGGCCTAATGTCCTTATTTTGAAAGTGCGGTCATTAAGTCTGCTCACTGGACACATCAGATGTAGTCATGCAGTAAGAGCAACTCAGCTGTTCCACAATTCTTCCCATGATGCAAATGAGCAAATGCATCACTGCAAAAATCATTGTCTTAATTAGCATTTTTGTCCTGTTTTCCAGTAAAAATCTAAACATCCATGGAACAAGATTAATTGACTTGAGAAGCAGGGTTGTGCACCATTTAGAATTTTCTTTTTCTTTTTTCATTCAATTTTTTAACTCAATTTCTGAATTTGAAACGAGGTGGAATTGCAATTTGAATGACAAATAATTGAAATTCAAAGAAATGTATATAACTAAATTTGTCTTTATTTCAAGGCAAAATTTGAAATTTAAATGAGGTGGAATTGCAGTTTGAATGACAGAACTCATCCATCCATCCATCCATCCATCTATCTATCGCATAATATAGATTTTTTTAGACCAGGGTGTCAGAACACTTCATTTCCCATGTGTTTAAATTTTTCAAACTCATATAATCAAATGCATCACTGCAAAAATCATTGTCTTAATTAGCATTTTTGTCCTGTTTTCCAGTAAAAATCTAAACATCCATGGAACAAGATTAATTGACTTGAGAAGCAGGGTTGTGCACCATTTAGAATTTTCTTTTTCTTTTTTCATTCAATTTTTTAACTCAATTTCTGAATTTGAAACGAGGTGGAATTGCAATTTGAATTAGACCAGGGTGTCAGAACACTTCATTTCCCATGTGTTTAAATTTTTCAAACTCATATAAATTCTAGTTTCAACTTCCTGTGTGTTGTTATTAGTTCTATTCGATTTCCAAATGAATTGACAGAGGACCAATTTATTAAGACGTTTTCAAAAAATATATTTTGTTTTAAACATAAATATTAATTAGGAATGTTTATGCTTAAAATAAAGTCAAGATATGTTCAAAATTATACACAGAATTAGCCAAATTAAGAAGAATAATAAAACAATAAAGTTAACATACTGTACATTTCTAATTTTAATTATGTTTACTGGAAAACCAAACAAAAATCAGTTATTTGCTCACAAACATACATTACACTACTTATAGGTGAACAAATAGACATAACTACTATACATGCACATGCATGTGGAGAGTGGAAGTACAGTACACACTCAAAAGTATAAGTTATAAAAGTTTAAGCATTAATTAGCTAGAAGGGATATCACATTCCAGCCTAATGCACACAGGCATGTTTAAAACTATCCTCTACACTGTCGCCCAGGCAGAATGAAACATTTGTTCTGGGTCAACTCTTGGACTGGGTCTACTTAAAACTCCACTGTGGTTACACTCACGTACATCTAGATAAATGCATATTGATGTTACATGACTTCGAATCAAATCAAGTTAGGTAGTAATTAACCTTTGACCTGAGTGCTACAGCATACTGCCTCAGTGCCCAAGGGATCAATGTAACCCTTTCCTGCCCCCATAACACTCAGAAAGAGAATGACAGCAGGCATAAATTTAGGTGCTTTGACTGGTGATGCTGGTCCTGTGAATTTAGGTGATTATCCAGTCATATTATATATATATATA
>NW_015505439.1:618162-620523 GCF_001515645.1 Sinocyclocheilus grahami | reverse complement strand
TATATATATATATATATAATGTGTGATAATGAATTTGCATTTAAAATTTTTTTTGTGATTTATTTATTTTTATTTTTATTTTTATTATGCCTAACACATAAACTGTTCTCACAACCTGACTACAGGAGAAATAATACTTCTCTTCTGGTTCTGTATTCAGCTACAAAATTGCTGTTAGTTAGCAAAGAGAGGGAAAAATATCTAATAGTAATATATGAAATAAGATCCCTAAGAAATGTGACTCACTAAAAACATAAATAATTATACAATTAAACACTTGCTATGAGAAATAACGCTTCTCTCTTCTGGAAGTGTAAACAGCCCAAAAATTGCAGTTAGTTAGCCAAGAGAGAGAAAAATATCTTTCATATTTTTGAACACATTACCCATTATATTTAGTTTGGATTGAATGAAAGGGTGTGAGATGAAACTACAGTCCTGTATAAGGAGACTCAGTTGAAGCTCAGATCAATACGGATCAATATTTCTTCTGACATATATCTGCACTAGGGTATTCGAGAGCCTCAGTCACAACACTTATCAACATTGGCACCCATCTCAAATCTAGCCGCTCATCAATTATCTGACTGAATATCACTTTCCCAAATTATAAAGCTTGCAGACTGGAATTTTCACTCAACAGGCTCAGTGAACCAACTAAAGAGAGAAATCGGAATGAACCTCTGTGAAAAATAGGTCATGCATGTCTTGGACAAAGGAGACAGAAGTAATGAGCAGCTAGAACAATATTGTCTACTGGAGTGACAAGGCAGCCCAAGCAAACTTTTGTGTAAATGTTAAATGAAAACAGCAGGATTAAGGTCACCAGGATAGAAAATGCTACACAAGTAGTGATAAGTAATTGTAAAACAGAAGATCTTAAACAATTTGGTCTTGTGCTTTTATAGTGCAGGGGTTTTAAAACTGTGCAGTATAAAAATCTTGATTTTCTCAGTTGCAATTGACAGTAAGAGTTAGAATTATAATATTTGAGAACACTAATATTATTGTATTTTGTAATGCTTAAAGGAATAGTTCACCCAAAAATTAAAATGTACTCACCCTCAGGCCATTCAAGATGTAGATGAGTTTGTTTCTTCATCAAAACAGATTTGGAGAAATTTAGCATTACATCACTTGCTTACCAATGGATCCTCTGCAGTGAATGGGTGCCGTCAGAATGAGAGACCAAACAGCTGATAAAAACATCACAATAATCCACAAGTAATTCACACAACTCCAGTCCGTCAATTAATGACTTGTGAAGCGAAAAGCTGCATATTTATAAGAAACAAATCTATAATTTAAATGCTTTTATAATTCAAACCATTGTTTCCATCTAAAATATGAGTCCTCTATCCATAACATTGCTTTCTCCAGATTTCTAAATCTGTTCTGATGAAGAAACAAACTCATCAACATCTTGGATGGCCTGAGGGTGAGTACATTTTCAGCAAATTTTCATTTTTGGGTGCACTATAACTTTTGAAAAATTATTACAAATTACATAATGGTTGAAATGAGACTCAGGAAATGGCACGACAATACAAGGCAATATAAAACTGATATGGTGAACAGGTCAAACCTGTTACTACTTCATGGATTTTCACCCATTTTACATATTATGCAGCTCTCTAGAATACTTGATTCTGGTCAATCGATTGCAGCATCCTGTAGTCCAATATTGTTGTAAAATGGCCACTAAAATTTATCACATCTATTTCTATTTCCTAAATAGTGCTAGTAATTCACTTCTTGTATCACTTTCACAAAAACAACTTTCTCTTTCATCTCAGTTAATTAAAAAAAATCTAATTAATATTTCTTGTCCATTGATTTATTTAGGTAAGCAGGTTGTGATCAGCTTATGCACTGTAAAGCACTGACCCTTAATAAAAATATAATTCTCTCACTCCAAGAAAATGTCTTGCTCATATTGCTTGTGTTTACAAAGATAATGTAATGGATAACTGTCATATAGTGAATTTATTTTTGTCAGATCAGTGTACTACGCTGCATATTGTAAGATACAGCTGACCGATCGAACATTAGATGCAAATAAGAGATCTTTAAAAAAACAAAATAGTCGTATAATCTTAAATAAGTCGTATAACTGCAGTTGTATTGATGCTGAGACTCTCATATTCCTCTGAGTCATATTTTAGAGTCTGTTATAAGGATTCCTTTGTAGCAGCAGAGCATAAACATGTTTTTAGGAGACTGCTGAGTCACTGGTCAAATCCATTGCAGAATCGTGCTCCCCCTCCCTTCAACGGCTCTCCTCCTCACTCTCTCACGTTCTTCTTCTCTCTGGACTGTGTTCACTCCCTCCATCCCCCTCTCTCATTCCAATCTACACCC
>NW_015505439.1:613218-618099 GCF_001515645.1 Sinocyclocheilus grahami | reverse complement strand
CCCCTGCCCAGTTTCATCTGTGCTCTCTCTTGTTCTCTTTCACTCTCCTCTTTCTGGTTTAATTAAGGGGGAAATTAGTCCATGAGTGACGTGTCAGAGAGCAAGGTCTAGTCACAAAGAGATCTGATAATGCAACTACTAATCTTCTCCCACTGAAGGTGCAAAAACAGCAGCAGCAAAGTCAAATGCTACAGATGAAAATAAAAAAATACTTCAAAGGCTTCAAAGATTCACAGAGCTTTTTTTAAAGCTTCACTTTAATCTCAACATTACAAAAAAAGGCAGCTGAGAGGGAAAGAAATCTACCAGATCTGCTTTGTTTCAAGTTAGGTTAAATTTCATGACAAGCAACTGTCTTTAAACTGTCTGTGATGTTCACTATAAATATATTTTAAGAGAAAATAACTCAAGATTTGTTGGGAGCTACCTGTGTATTTAGTTATATTCAGCATTACTCTGGTTGACAATCACAGATTCAGTTATTAATAATAATATTACTGATGTTTATTTTACTCAAATGTACCATTAAATCATCACAAAAAATTATTTATTGTACTAATATTTTCTCACTCCACAACTAATAGCATATTTACTGAGATGATGAGAAAACTATGGCTATTAAAAGGGTATATCATATAAATCTAAAGTTATATATAGTTAACTGTGCATTAAACATTCAAAATTTCTCATTAATCTTGATCTCGTTAATTTGCATGAAATATGCATGGTGGCATAAACTAACATAAAATTTGATTTGAATTAATTATGAACACTAAAAATATGCAATCTGAGTCTGATTACCTTATGATGTGTCACACTAGACTTCTAGACTGCCCTTTATTGCCTGAGCACCTACTTAAACTTTTGCAAGTCATTTTTCCAGTTTTTAGGTGTCCTTGCTGTAGCAGGTTTTGCAGTTTTTTTCCATGTTTTTTGTTCTCCAGAGGGGTTTTCCTAATAAGCGTATTGAGCATTGTCGCATGGCTTTCTGACACAAGTCAGTTCAACCTCATGCTGAGGGTAAGTAAAATAGTTTTTACATCATTGCATGTTAATCTCTGAACTGAGCAAAATAAGGATGAGTGTTAAAATTCCTTTCCTGATTGGCTTACAAGATCTGCCATTTGACCAATGACTGAGAGCATTCTCATTCTCTGTGTCTGGTGCTTGCAGTGCTGACATGCAGTCAAATGTGCAATATTTGTCTGCTTAACATATTTAGCATTTCTTTCATTAACATTTTTCTTCTAATTAAGTGAATAAATAAACCTAAAATAAACTATGCTAAATTCAACAAAAATAAAAAACTCACTCTCTACTCTATGTGAGAGAAAATACCACACATTCAGAAGGTATAATATATTCCCACTGTATATGCCCAAACATGTTAATTCAGAATCAATTGTTTTACTTTCATTTTTGCTTTTCCCAACAGACAAAAAAGGTCTGTGATACTCAGACCAAATTAGATTGGACGAGTTTTGTTATTCTTGTCAACTCAACATTCACATGCTGCTGCCAAACAATGTTTCACGGCAGGTGCTAAATTTTATTTGGGCCTCTCCTCCCCGACAGATTTCTATTAAACGTCGCTGACGTCAAAGCGGACGCCATCTTTGTCGAGGGCAGAGCAGCTCTCCATTGAGGAAGAACGCACGCACATTGCCGTTGCAGCAGCTCAGTCCCTACAGAAAGGGGTTGATGGTGCTTTGCTGTTGAAATTCGCAGACAGACACTTCATTACTGACGGTCGTCCACCGACTACGGGATCAGGTAAGCTTTATTTAAAGAAGGAGATGAGGAAAAGGATTTGATGCGATTGATTTTTCGTCTTTCTTTTAGATTTGTCTGGCCAAAAAGTGGTTGACTTGAAGTCGCAGCGCAGGCAACAGTGGATTTTTTTTTTAATTAAAGGAAATCCGTAACCTTTCATTTTGCGTATCTTTTTTAATTCAAGCTTGATACACTGTTCGGAGGATGTCAGATTTTAGGGACAATCATGTGTGGTTCATGCGGCACGATGTGGGCGGTTTCTGCGTTTCAGCACCCTGGACAGGGACTGCGTTTGCTCCACTGCGTTTCTGTCCTGAATTCACATCCAGCCCCTGCAGCTGAATTACCATTATATGTCTGGCAAAGTTTTGCGCAGAGGCGCCATCTAAATAATGATTGATTTGACCAGATGTTTAAGAGACGCAGATAGGTTTTATAAAAGACTCTGTTGAAGTTACAGCATCAGGCCATTAGTCACTGAAATGACAGTGAAACTAACGCCTGGATGTTTAATTTTGCAGCAGCATTTAAAAACCAGATCGGCTCTTACTGCTTTGCCTGCCAGATTCATTTTTCGTCGCTGAATATAAATAAAGTTATGATGGCATCGGGTGAGGATTTAACGAAAGTGATCAGCGATTGATAGTGGGGGAGGCCAATATGGCAAACTGCGACAGAGTGGTCGAGAATTAATGTGCGTGTTGCAGAGAAAGCAGTGTGGGGAGAGTCAGATGGGATGATGCAGTGATCAAACTTATTTAATGAAACCGATATATTCGGTGTCTGTAGACGTTTATTTGGACCAAATCATCTCAACCTTGCCCGTATGTATGTGATGAGGCAGCGGTAATTATCAGTGCGTGTCTTCCTGGTGGTAGACGATGGGCGGGGGCTTGAGCAAAGACGAGCGGGGGCGGATGCTGGAGATACCCTCACTCACAATGAATCTTTGGGCTCACGTATGACTAGGGATATAAATCATAATTGCACGGTTCCATGCACGATTCTTTTAATACTTTTGAGGAAGATAAATTTGAAAAAAAAAAAAAAAAAGAGACAGTCTGATGCTAAATAATATGATCATTTCAGACTTTTACGGACTTTTTTGGGGCGGCGTAATGCAATTACAATAAGTAGCCTTAACTATTCAAACAAAAATAAAATGGTAGCATATTTAATTCATTCATTCTTTATTTATAAAATACAACTGATTACAACTGAACTCATAATGTGAAGCTACACGTTGTCGTACGAACAACCTGTCAGTAACTACACTAATTTAAGTCTCACGAGACTTAACAACATAACACAAAACGGTTCTTTTGATTAATTGCCAGTCATTCATGACGAAAGAAATAACTTCCTGTTCAGAAACATGTCCGACTGATTTAGAATTTGAGTCACATATAACTGACTCATGAGAGTCAGACGTGGTATGGTGTTGAATCAATAAAAAGAGCCGACTCACATGAATCATTCGATCGGGAACCGATCTACACTTGTACGTTTTTGAATTGCTAAAAAGAACCGGCTCACAAAGTCATTCGTAACCGCTCTACATTCAGTAGCAGTGCCAGAGCATTTTCGTGTTATAACCACATTGGCTTGTGAGAACCGTTAACGTACCGAATGTGACCAAAATAAAAATCGAACTTTTCTCCGTTCCAAACCCTACGTGTGATGCAGATTTAACGATGCTCCCAAACCCACAGCCATCTTCGTCTTATGACACATCCTCACGTGTTAAACACATTCTGGCTCACGGAATGTACTGATTACACAATAGTATTATCGCGAGCGTAAAATCCCTCCATTAACCGGATGTCCGTAACAACCCGAAATATCATCTAGCTAATCATCCAGTCAAATAGTTCAGTGTGACTTGGGCATGTCAGGATACTGCAGAAGAGCTCTTTTTTTCTGTCACGTGCCTTCATCTTGCACCTGCAAATGCTCTAAAGCCACGGTATTGTTACTCATCACGACTGTTTTTGGTCAATCCTTCTCTTAGTAAATGCGCACGCTGTTACTGACGCATTTATGAGCAACAGAAAATGATACTTTACTACAATGAGTGGAGTATTGGGTTTCGCTTGTTCTGGACTGTATTCGTCTTGCGGAGGTTGTGAGTTACCGGTTGGCACGCTTCTGTTGTTGAATCTGATGGTTTAATGCGGCTTATCAAGACTTGACTGCAGAGCGCAGGGCTGCAGGGATGTACCCCGAAAAAGTGGTGACTCGCGCGATACCACAGACCGCGATTCATGATTCTTGAACCTTGATTTATCGATGCCCATTGCTACTTAACACATAAATATACATAAGATCTGTACATTCAATATAATACAACATTGAATGTTAATACCATTTAAACTGTTATCCACAAACATAAACAAAAAGATACAGATAGCATATACTTATGGGTTGTTACATGGGATGTTTATGCGAAGTGATTGTGAAAAAAGTCCAAATTATAGGTTCAGGTTTTATTACATGTATTTGTTGAAATGCACATGTTCACAGATTCCAGTTTTAATAAATGGCTGAGCTCAGTCAGGAGTGATTCACTTAAATAAATCCTATAAACCAATTAATATGTCATCTGGCAATTGTTTCATCAAATCTTGACAATGACAAAGACAGTGAAGTGCTTTATTATGGTTGCTCCAGTGTCTTAATTAATCACTGTATCAATGAAATGTTGTGATAGATATAATGAAAATGAGAAAATTAGAAAACCAAAGCTTTACCAGTAACCTATTACGGGAAATTGCAATGTTATTGTCAATTACATGTATAACTATCACCCTACAGTCCTTGATTTCATATTCCTAATTACATATCACCCTTTATCACAAAATTGTTTTAGATGAAAGCACCAGCTGGGTAAAAAATGAGAACTGATTTGTAATTCCCCAAATTAAAAAGAGCAGCCGGTCTTGGGGGGCCACTGAACAGAATCTAGCAAACAATAACATGGGCTGAAGTACAAAATGGCTACTGGATATCTCTGTGACAGTCCTGCACAAGTGCACTTGGTTGAACACTCACAGATTGAAAATATGGACAAATGCGTCACGAGAGTATAAAAGACCGAAGACAGCTATG
>NW_015505439.1:603361-613185 GCF_001515645.1 Sinocyclocheilus grahami | reverse complement strand
GGGGGGGGGGGGGTAATGTTGGTAGAGAAGAAAAATAGGCAGATAAGGGACGTCAGAAGAGGGCGGCTGAGGATGAGAGGAGAACTAGATACCCCGAAGAATTAGCTTGTATGATGCATAATGACTACAGAAAGAAGCCCCCTCATGGCAAACATCTCAGCCTGTAAACTCTGCCCACACATGTGGGTTTCCCCTCCACCATCTGCAAATATCAATAATGCTGGAGGTTTCTGAGGGTGGAAAGAGAAGCATCATAAATTAGCATAAGGACTGACGCTGTCCTCTCTCTGTGAACACAATTTTCAAGAGCTCACAGTGGTTAATAAGTGCAGTCTTAAATTTACTGAATAAAAGTGAGATTAAGCAAAGGATTAAGAGCTAGCTGATGTAATTTACTGTACATAATACTGGAAGAACTACTGAACGTGTGTACTGCATTTGACATCTAGTTTATGAAAATGCTCATATAAGCCTTTATATTTGTGGTTGTGGTCATGCAATTGTTTCAAATATGTCTGGATTAAAACAATAATGAGTTTTGGATTATCAAAATGACTTTTCTTACCTGTGCCATTTGTCTTTGGTAGGCATCAAAATGTTTGTGCCTTATCAGATGGAATTATGAAATTTCATTTTATGCATTTGGCTGCTTTTGCAAGCTGTTAGTGTGAGCAATTTGGACGAATGTTATGGCATCTGTTCTGTTCATCATGCTCATAGCTGCAGTCTGAAGCCATTTTAGAATTGTAGCTCTTTTGGAGTACTGCGAGTTCAGGTAATTAAGTTTTCTACAGTGTGGCGCATATATAAGACATATAGTTTATAAAGGCACAGACAGATGAGATCATGCAGATGATTAATTCTTTCTCAGTTTACATGCAAAGATTATAGGCAGTCTGATTCCATTAAAGTGGAATCACATTTCAGTATTAAGTAGCATGCTATAGTAAACACTACTTGGAAATTCAATATTAGCCTTTGCTTCAAGTTTACATATTTCTTTTCAGGATTATTTGACTGTTGACCCATGCTTGAGATGCCAAACAGTAATTTGATAATACACACTAGCTCATTTAAAGGGGTCATATGATGCGATTTCAATTTTTCCTTTCTCTTTGGAGTGTTACAAGCTCTTGGTGCATAAAGAAGATCTGTAAAGTTGCAAAGACTAAAGTCTCAAATCCAAAGAGATATTCTTTATAAAAGTTAAGAGTTAACCATGCCTACCTAAAACGGCTCGTTCTAACACGCCCCCCCATATCTACCTCACTATGTGGGAAGATTTGCAAAACGCGGCCCAAATGTTCACGCAAAGAAAGAAGGCGTAACTTTTATTCTCGCTGTGGTATTGTTGCCGCTGCCGTCATGTCGTGAAGACACTGTGTGCTTCGTTGTGAAAGCGAAACTATTTTGTTTGGTCTTCCAAAAGAGGACCATATCCGCTTCGTCATGCCTAGAGCTGATCTGTGCTAGTCACTGAGGAAATACAACAACTTAGTGCTGTGGATCGTCGGATCGGCTTTCACCGTGGATGAAGTGGAGTCCAGCCCGGGCTCGTCACATGGGGTTGCCGCTCCTTCGTCGAATCCGCTGGGTGCCGAAAAGCGAAACTACTTTGTTTGGTCTTCCAAAAGAGGACACGACTACAAATCAGTGGTTAAGTTGTATTTACAACACTGTTCCAGAACAGTTTAACCCAAATATTCAGATGTGTGCAGCACATTTTATGGAGGACTGTTTACTGATCCTGGGAGAGTTGACTACAATGCCGGCTGTTCTGACTCACAGTCTGTAAGTACGTTTTCATTTAAAGGATTTGCCACTGATGATTCAAACGCGAGGTTGGGGCAGTGTAGAGTAGCACTTGTTGTTTGTCATTTCTCCGATCACGAATGCAGACAGGGTTTTATGTTTACATGGCGCGATGCAACGCAACTCGTATAAAGACAGTATAAGTCATTATAATCAGTAATTATGTCCCCACTGGATGCAACAAATGCCTTGTTTGTAATGGGTTTTAATGTTTTTGTCTCGTCGCTCCGGCCGGACACGGCATCAACAGTATGGTGAGGGGCGTAACATTTCCGTCACACGCTTGAGGTATTCGGCCAATCACAACGCACTGGATAGCTGGCCAATCACAGCACACCTCGCTTTTCAGACCGATGAGCTTTGTAAAAATCGACGCGTTTCAAAAAGGCGGGGCATAGAGGAGAAACAATAATGTACAGTATGTGGAAAATAATGTGTTTTTTTTACTTTAAACCGCATAAACACATTTCATTACACCAAATACACTAAATAATATTCTTTTTAGCAACATCATATGACCCCTTTAAGCGATTCAATAGGTGGAGAAAGACAAATTTGCTATAGTTAAAGTATTAGAATCAGAATCAGAATCAGAATGAGCTTTATTGCCAGGTATGTTTACACATACAAGGAATTTGTTTTCATGACAGTGCAACAGAATGACAGTGACAGAACAAAAAAACACAGATAATAAAAAAAAAATAAAAAAAAAAATAGAACAATTAAATAAGGAATAGAAATATACAAATCGACAATTGTATGTACAGGTAATAAGTGTATGAGTGAATAAATAGTGTGTGTTCCACAGTTATTGTCAAGTGTTCATGAGATGGATGGCCTGAGGGAAGAAACTGTTCCTGTGTCTGGTCGTTCTGGTGCTCAGAGCTCTGTAGCGTCGACCAGATGGCAACAGTTCAAAGAGGGAGTGTGCTGGATGTGAGGGGTCCAGAGTGATTCTGCCAGCCCTTTTGCTCACTCTGGATAAGTACAGTTCTTGGAGAGAAAGGAGGGTTGTACCAATGATTCGCTCAGCAGTCTGGACTACCCTCTGTAGTCTTCTGAGGTCAGATTTGGTAGCTGAGCTGAACCAGACAGTTATAAAATTAACGCTTGTATTTTCTCTCTTTGCTCGTCAATCACTGATTTTTACACTTCATTTTCACTTTTTATTGTCTACAGTTTATGTAAATGTAGCTGAGCTAATGAAGCACTCTGCATTCACATAGAAGATATTTTGTGGCATTCACGATTATACATATTCCAAAAATAATGGAAAATGGACCATTTAGACTGTCCTGCAATAAATATACATTTTATTATTATTATTTGTTAATTTTTTAGCACTTTTCATTATGCTCCAATTAAGGTACTTCTCATTATGCTATTCATTATGTTCGAAAGAAGATTTAAAATTAACAATGCCCTGCAAAGCCAGCATTATAAAATATTTATTTTTTCTTTAAACCATGATACATTTACTTGAGATGCAAAAGAGCATGGCATATTAAGACTTGTTGTCAAATATGATATCTCAGTTAACTTTTGTACCCTATTGGAATTTTATGAATTTACTTTGAGCATATTTATAACAAAATGTATGCTTAAACAAGAAAAATAATTTACTAATGAGGTAAGAAAAATAAATTAGATGGCGTAAATGTATGAATAGGATAGATATCTTACATATATGTTCAAGGATGTGTAGATCTATAAAATAAATAGATTGAATCGTAATCAATCAGTTACTGGTGCTTTCAAAAAGAAATCTGAAAATGCATCATTTAATTGAATGGTTTATTTAATACAGCTTTATTTCCTTTAGCTAAATGCACCTCTAGGAAATAAGAAAATAAATCTGTTAGCCATGTTTCTGTTTAGCAAAGGCTTTTGGCTGCTTTCTGGATCCTGCGCTGCCTAATTGCTTTTTAATGTCTATTGTTTATGACTCCGCAAATATTTAACACCTGCTGATGCTATCATTCAGGTGTAATTTTTTCTGTGCTTTCTTCATACCTCCCACCCCTCCTGTCTGATCAAAAAAACAAATGTCACAACTACATGATATTATCAGTGCAGTTATGAGATTTTCATATAAATTACTTTTGTTGGCACCCAATTCGCCTTTGATGCAATTGCCTGCAGTGTCTGTTGTTGAAGGGGCAGATTATGTAAATGCAATAAGAGAATGTTAGGACACCAATCAAAAAAGACTGGTTAAAGAAACGATATTTATAATGAAATGGCAGTGGCAGTTAAAAACAAATCTTCTGCAGGTGTGAGGGTGTTTAAATGTTGTTTTTAGTGGGCCTTTTTCAATATATAAAAAAAACAATAGCTGCACCCACTTTCACGGCACTCTCATTCCTCTGCTGCTTTCTGATCATTAGTTCTATGAAGTTGCAATAAAAACGGGAAGGTCACACTCAAACAGACTGCATAGCCAGCCCTCCGATCCTTGCCCTGTCAAACTCATCACTTCATCACTCGTCATTTCGCCAAGAACCTTGGAGCCAGATGGGGAGGCGAAAGGGAACAGGGTGTCGGGTGGGGAACAGTGTCTGCTTTAATGGCCGTGTTGTTCATAAATCCATCCTGGGGCTTCCCCATGAGAGGGAGTGTGACTCTGAGGTTTACAGGCGGCGAAGAGGGTGGGCTCTCTGCAGTAGGACTTGATGCCGTTGCTTCAGAGCTGAACACAAATGGGCTTGTGAAATGAACTCTGAAATCTAATGCATTGGCTGCTGAATCCCCACTAAATCACAAGACACTTCAACCCAGTGTAAAAGGGGGATATAGATGAGGTTCTTAGGCTGCTGCACTCATTCTAGTTTATGGAGCAGCAACATGAGTGCGTAGTGCCGAATCTGCTAGAAAGAATACTCAGTATGCAGCCACATGCACAATGGAATGTATAATTTAGATCAGTACTAATGACCGTCACAGATCTCAAGCCTAATGATTTTCTGTTAGAGAGTAAATGGTCTGTTCTTGTAGATTTTCTTTTTAGTTTTAATGATGATTTTGTGGCATTTTTTAAATTATAAATATCTTTTAAAAATTGACCTTTAGTTGGTCCTGCTGTAAATATCCAATTTAATAATTCTTTTTGGTTTGGGTTCATTTTTGTTCCACTATGCTTACTGTTCCAATGTAGACTTAAATTAACAGTAAATATAAATTTTAAAAAATATCAGTAAATATGTATTTTTACTGGATATTCATTGCAGTAAATAGCCCTTTTTTATTATTATTTTTTTTATTTTTTTTAAATAGCACTTTTCAGTATACTTACTGTACTGTTCCCAAGCTGAATTAAAATAATCAGTGCTGTATTTGAGCATAAATATAACATAATTTAATCCAATTTATGCTTAAACAAGAAAAATGATTTGCTGAAGAGGTAAGAAAAAATACAGATAACTCAAGATATTTTCTTATCTTGATACCTTTTTATATCTTAAAATATCTTACATTTATTTAATTTTAAGGATTAGACAAAATAAAACAATTTTTGCAGTGTAGATAAGAAGGAACCCTTGGGGAAGCCTACCTCCTTAGGCTGGTTATATTATACTTTTCTTTTTCTATATATTATACACATGATTTGTACAAGGAGTGTGAACAGTAAGAGATTATGAGACGTGTTAACAGAGCTCTGGGATCACTCCACGCAATCCTCTACTCAGGAGGAAGGGGACTGATGTTATTAATCACTTGTCATGAGAGGAGGGGGCGGCATCGCTCAGGTCTGTCCTCATCTGGTTGTATTGCCTTGTGAATAATAAGCCATTGCTATAGTTTACAGGTGGTTGACTTCATCCGTTACTTTTCAATCAAGGACAAAGCATGGCTGGAGACAAATGGAAGCATTAATGATAACATTAATGAATTTAGGGACCTCCCTAAATAATGCATCACCTGCTGCAGTTTATATTTTACATTTGTTCAGTTAAAACGTAACTGCAACAGTTGACGTATTTATTACAATGAAAAAAATTTTTTTCACTCAGAAATTGCTAGTAAATGTCACAAATAATTACTTAAATTATTGAAATTTGGAAGTAGAAAGACTGAAATAGTATTTTCTTGTAAACATGCTCCAGTAAGCTTTGTTTTATTTAAAACTTTTAAAATATATATATTTTTACAGTGTACAATAAATGTGCTTTTTTGTAGCAGTAACTTTCTGGTGGTATGCATGTTATTTTATGACAGGTTTAAATCTACATGAGAAAACACTTAACTATGCTTAACCACACTTAATTGTGGGATATGGTTTGATGGTAATGTCAGATGTTCATCAATTTGCCAAGTTTAAAAGGTAGCAAAACGAATAACATATGGCAAAAATCCAGATTTTGAGCAGGTTTCTCTTTCTCCTTTTTTCTGGCTTTGCATTGGTGAAATAGGATTCCCATAGAGACTCTGATTTTAAAACATGTCAAGCTAGATATCTCGCTCTACGAGAGTCAATCTGTTGCAACATACATAACACTAGAGGGGAAATACCATAACCCGATTTCAATGGTAATCTCGTAAAACACGTCTGTTTCGCCTGACTCAGAGATTTAGAGGTCAGGCATGATAAGTTCATTCCATTTCAGGGGATATAAGGTGAAGTTAGCGTTTAGCGAAGCATATGAGAGAAAAAAAAGAGCGAGAGCAACAACTTAGAGTGGTTAGTGTCTTAGTGTTGTAGTATTTAAGCTTTAAGTTTTGGAGGAGGACAGTTTTTGTGTGCTGCAGTGAAGGGAGAGGCTGCATGTTTGAAGAGAGAAAACAAAATGGCAGCCAGCTCAGAGACGGAGGATGAGTGAACACACGCACACACACACACACACACACACACACACACACACACACACAAACACGCACACACACGCGCAGACACGCACACACACAGCTATTCTAGAAGAACATGTGTTTGAACCATAGGGCTTTTCATTGTCTTGTTAAACAAACATACAGCTACATACAATTTCCAGTATTAATAACCTAATGGTCAAGTAATGCCTCATTTAGTAAGAAACTTCTCTTGTTATGTTTACTGCTTTTAGTCATTATTGTAAAACTTTTATTCCAGAAGTCTTTAACAGGAGGAAAGTAATTCAGTCCAATTACTGTTTGATCTTAAATGTTCTGCTAAATCTTTTATTGTCTCTCCCAATGATTATTTTAATGGCTAGACATCATAAAGTATGTAAATACATTAATATTTTACTTTTACTTTAAAAGTTGAAGACCCCTGCTTTATTCCCAACTTTTTTTTTTACAGTTTACCAGTATTAATTTTCTTGTAATCCCTGTTCAGTCTTTTTGATTTTAGTTTGAATACACATGCGACATCATAAAGTATGTAAATACATTAATATTTTACTTTTACTTTAAAAGTTGAAGACCCCTGCTTTATTCCCAACTTTTTTTTTTTACAGTTTACCAGTATTAATTTTCTTGTAATCCCTGTTCAGTCTTTTTGATTTTAGTTTGAATACACATGTTTACATAGTATTGTTCTGAGTGCCTCATGCTTCATCTGCCATCATTCAGCAAGCAGAAAATAATCATCAATTAAGCAGAAATGAGAGCATTTCTATATTTAATGACTGGTAGTGCACTGGAAAAAATGATAGAAATAGTTACCACTACCTAATGCATTATTAATAATCCTGGCATATAGGCAACAGCTACAAATCATTTTAACCTGAAAGCAGAAGAGAAGTGCAAAATAGATAAGCTGAAAATACAAATAATAATTAAATCCTAACCTTTTGACCTTTCTGTTTAGAGAGCATCTGCTAACAGGTCAATAATTGAGGGTTCCATCCGCTCACTTCTCTGGCCTGCAGTGATGTTAGCTTTTTACATTGTTCAGGTTTAGCTAACCGACAACGCGAAGGCCTGCTAATGGTGTCATTCATATTCATAATACAGCAAGTAACATTACGTTTGCTCAGTTAAAAAAATGAGAAGACGAAAGATATGGAGGAGGAAGTAAATTAAAAGATTGTTTTCAGCAGTAAGGAACAGCTTGGAAGTAACCAAAGAAAGTCAATTAGCAGGAGTCCTGAGGTTTCACTGACCTAGTAAAGACAATTTTCCAACATTGTTTTGCTTTTCCGCGTGAAAAAAGAGACAGCAAGGCAGCTCTTTGTACTGGCCCATAAGTTTTTCTCTGGTCTAGTCTCTCAAATTGCGCTCAGCTTTTAGGTTATTTCAAGAATACTGCCACAAAGAATTCATTATGACATTCACTGACCTGACATTTTTATGCACTCATCAGAATCTGAATAAGATCATTCATCAGAGGTTGAGCGAGGATATGCGAGAGACATTTTTATATTAGTGTGTTTCACTGGCACCAGCTAGGGCACCACGGCCTATGGTAACATATTGCAAATTCATCACAAACATGTTTCTATTACCCTGAGAGAGCCTGCACGAGTACTACACAGTCTGGATGATGGGTCAATCAATTTTAGATTGGGGCTCCATGAACTTTACCCAAAGCAGAAGATGACATTCATTTCACTGGTGGAGATGGGAGTGTAATATTGCAGCCTTTAGAGTCTCTGGAGTATTTCACTGTAAAAGGTCAGGCAGGCATGTTAAATTTAATCGCTTGAGTACAATTATGCAATTAATGGAGGCAGTATTGCTCTTTAATACCTGCGTGGAATTCATTGGATATTTCACTGATAGTGTTGAAGGTTGAGTTGGATATTTGGCCAAAAAATATTTAACATGATAAATTAAAATATACAGTCAAACCAAAAAGTATTCAGACAGCAGATATAATTTTTTATATTTTTTTTACTACTTTTGGACACTATAGTTCATTTATGTAAGTGAGGATAGCAAAATAAAGTAAACTGTGACATATTATACCCAAAAAGTCTTCATACAGTGGACTACCTGTAAAAAACCTGACCATGTTTTGCTTAAGTGTTATCTGACATTATCAAGATGAATTTGTTCGGACACAGTTTAACTTAGTTCTTGTTGTATTTTATTACCATTTTCTAAACTATAGCGAATAAACTGTGATAAATTTAAAGGTGTCAGAATAAATTTTGATTTGACTGTATATCCAAGTATAATTAGGTGTATTTTAATTTTTTTGCCACTACAGTAAGAAATATAAATAAATTATAAAAGCCTTTTATAGTTGTAAAAGCCTTTTGTTTTACTTTTAACTTTGAATAAGGATGGCATAATTGCTCACATGCTTGTGCAGTTTAACACACACTCACAATTATTCAGTAAGCTGTTCTTTCTAGACCCCTTGGGATATCTTGCTAGCTGTCAGGCCAGTCCTTTCAGGAATATATCTGTCAAGCTCACAGTTTCCATGAGGGACAAATTTCTCCTGGTACACCCAGAACCTCAGGGAAGAATTTAATCAGCTAAACACAGCAGCCACCACCTCAGCACTATTCGCAAGAGCATACGAGAAGAGGCAATGGACTCCTTAAAAGCAGACAATGTCCTACTGGCCATTTCATGACATTAGCCTGTGTGAAATTACTTTATTAGCTGCATAACTCTGTCTTCCTAATGAATTTAACATCTGCGGCTGTTTCTCTGAGGAAGACAGATTATTGGTTTAGTGTGGATATTTTGTCGTTGTTAAAGGGTTCATATGATGCGATTTCAAGTTTTCCTTTCTCTTTGGAGTGCTACAAGCTGTTCGTGAATAGATAAGATCCCTAAAGTTGCAAAGACTAAAGTCTCAAACCCAAAGAGATATTCTTTATAAAAGTTAAGATTCGTCCACACCCTCCTGAAACGCCTCGTTCTAACACGCCTCCACATGTCTACGTCACGATGTGTGAAGATTTGCATAACGCCGCCCAAATGTTCACGCAAAGAAAGAAGGCGTAACTTTGATTCTCGCTGTAGTATTGTTGCTGCCACCATGTTGTGGAGATGCTGTGTGTTTCCTTGTGAAAGCGAAACTACTTTGTTTGGCCTTACAAAAGAGGACACGACTAGAAATCAGTGGTTAAGTTGTA
>NW_015505439.1:586205-603123 GCF_001515645.1 Sinocyclocheilus grahami | reverse complement strand
ACTTAGTTCTTGTTGTATTTTATTACCATTTTCTAAACTATAGCGAATAAACTGTGATAAATTTAAAGGTGTCAGAATAAATTTTGATTTGACTGTATATCCAAGTATAATTAGGTGTATTTTAATTTTTTTGCCACTACAGTAAGAAATATAAATAAATTATAAAAGCCTTTTATAGTTGTAAAAGCCTTTTGTTTTACTTTTAACTTTGAATAAGGATGGCATAATTGCTCACATGCTTGTGCAGTTTAACACACACTCACAATTATTCAGTAAGCTGTTCTTTCTAGACCCCTTGGGATATCTTGCTAGCTGTCAGGCCAGTCCTTTCAGGAATATATCTGTCAAGCTCACAGTTTCCATGAGGGACAAATTTCTCCTGGTACACCCAGAACCTCAGGGAAGAATTTAATCAGCTAAACACAGCAGCCACCACCTCAGCACTATTCGCAAGAGCATACGAGAAGAGGCAATGGACTCCTTAAAAGCAGACAATGTCCTACTGGCCATTTCATGACATTAGCCTGTGTGAAATTACTTTATTAGCTGCATAACTCTGTCTTCCTAATGAATTTAACATCTGCGGCTGTTTCTCTGAGGAAGACAGATTATTGGTTTAGTGTGGATATTTTGTCGTTGTTAAAGGGTTCATATGATGCGATTTCAAGTTTTCCTTTCTCTTTGGAGTGCTACAAGCTGTTCGTGAATAGATAAGATCCCTAAAGTTGCAAAGACTAAAGTCTCAAACCCAAAGAGATATTCTTTATAAAAGTTAAGATTCGTCCACACCCTCCTGAAACGCCTCGTTCTAACACGCCTCCACATGTCTACGTCACGATGTGTGAAGATTTGCATAACGCCGCCCAAATGTTCACGCAAAGAAAGAAGGCGTAACTTTGATTCTCGCTGTAGTATTGTTGCTGCCACCATGTTGTGGAGATGCTGTGTGTTTCCTAGTGAAAGCGAAACTACTTTGTTTGGCCTTACAAAAGAGGACACGACTAGAAATCAGTGGTTAAGTTGTATTTACAACACTGTTCCGGAACAGTTTAACCCAAATATTCAGATGTGTGCAACGCATTTTACGGAGAGTTTCCTGGGAGAGTAGCCGCCAGTGTTCCGGTGAATTCAGTTCCCCTGTTTCCCCTTCGGCGCACATGCTGACCACAGTCTATGATGCTGACAAATAATGCTGACTCACAGCCTGTAAGTACGTTTTCATATTTAAAGGATTTGCCACTGATGATTTAAACGTGAGTTTTGAGCAGTGTAGAGTAGCGCTTGTTGTTTGTCATTTCTCCGATCACAAATGCAGACATGGTTTTATGTTTAGGCGGCGCGATGCAACGCAACGCATAAAAAGACATTAACAGTCATTATAATCCGTAATTATGTCCCCACTGGATGCAACGAATGCCTCGTTTATAATGGGTTTTACTGGTTTTGTCTCATCGCTCCGGGACACGGCATTACAGTATGGTAAGGGGCGTAACATTTCCGTCACACGCTTGAGGTATTCGGCCAATCACAACACACTAGATAACTGGCCAATCAGAGCACACCTCACTTTTCAGAACGATGAGCTTTGTAAAAATCAACGCATTTCAGAAAGGCGGTGAAACAATAATGTACAGTATGTGGAAAATAACGTGTTTTTTGAACCTTAAATCGCATAAACACATTTCATTACACCAAATACACAAAATAATGTTCTTTTTAGCAACGTCATATGACCCCTTTAATTCTTAAAACTGGATGACACATTTCAATACTTAAGTGAGCTCCATCGTTAATGTTTTACTTTTCTCTGTCTATGTCTGATTCTTTCAGCTTCCCCCAGACTTCCAATAAGACCCACTCTTCCCAGTTGGAGACCAGCTCCACCCAGCACACCCAGCAGCCATGGCAGATGATTCGGATATGCGCAATGAGCTCTCTGACATGCAGCAACGTGCAGACCAGCTGGCCGATGAGGTAAGGTCATTCACTTCCTCTCTTTATGCTACACTTTCAAACTTTAACTGGATGCAAAAAAAGACTGCAGTGCCAACTAAGGAACCAAAACGGAGCTTTGTGCAGCACTGATGTGTTTCTAACCACCAAACCAAGTGATAATGATGAATATATATATACAGTATATATATATATATATATACATACATATTTTACAGTAATGTAAATTTCCATTTTTTGTTTAAAGATGCATTCAGCAATTAAGAAATGAATAGTATTTCTGAAAAAAAGTTTAAGATCATGTACACTCACATGAGATGGAGACTAATAAAAAGAGTAGTCACATCAGCAGCCAAATAAAAACTGATTTATTTCACATGGAGCAGGTCTTGTAACGTGTTGGTGCTATATAAAGCACAAGGAACGGCAAGGAACAGAGGGAAACTGAGGGCTTAAATACAAAGGGAATGTAATCAAATAGAACTGAAACAGGTGTGTGGGGCTATTAGTAACTATAGGAAAAATCTAGGAAACTCAGAAAGGCAAACGGGAACAGAAAACTTAATCGAAACAGAACAAAACTGAATGTCTCCTCATGGAGGCCAGCTGAATGCTACTTCTTTTATCGCTGTAACTTCCTGTTTTTGGACATTTTATAGAGTTATTAATAATTGTATGAATTACATTATTATAAAATTATTATAATAAAATATTAGATATTTTATTAATTATTTGTAATTTTTATTTATAATTGTAATTTTAGATTAATTAATTATGGCTGATTCTGAATAAGGCATTTCTACAACTGAATTTTTTTTACATGATGCTGCATCAATACCACTATTGACGACTGTCGATCAGTGCAACATAAAAAATGATGTAAAGAATAAATAAATATTTTATTATTTTATTTGCGAAGTCATCTGTTTAGTTGAAGCAGACATTAAATTGATTTAACTCTTATCCAGGTCGCTGACACAAGTTAATTATTTCACATTTTTATGCTCTGTTGATTGAAGCTTGGATAAATTGCTGTAATTTATGCTACAGATTTATTTATTTGTACACAGCTTGTTCTGTGGGCTGTGACTGTGAAATGTCAGAATCCATATTTGAATGTGTGTGTGTGTGATGTGTAGGGAGGGTTCACCTGTACTCTGCCTTACATAACGCTGCAGCATTTGCTCTGTGTGTGTGTGTGTGTGTGTGTGTGTTTGCAGCCTGATGGAGCTCCTCACTGCCACCCCACACTATGATTCTCATAGCTGAGCAGAATATTAAAATACAAATAGGACACCACACTGCAAAAATGTCCTCTGGCCTTCTGATCCACAGAGATATGAATTCATAATATCCAGACACTCAGTCCATGATATTTGTGTGAAAAATGCTGTAGATTTACTTATATAAATGGCATACTGTTGAAATATGTTCGGTATTCGTAATGTTTAGTTAGAAGGAAATTATTCATCTCCAACTTTTTTGAAGAGCATTTATTTTTGGCATTTCACATCAGTGAGAGACAGAAAGATGAGGTGGTCATAATGGTGGATGGCCTGAGACATAAGGTTTGAAAGGAGAGGTGAATGATGTTCTGATACTTCAGAGCACTGACCAGAGTGACATTATTTCACTCAGATCGTTAAAAAATAAATACAAAAATAAAATAAAATAAAAAATGTATTATTGTACAATTGAAAGTTTGCCATTGCCATTGACCACTGCAGATTTTTTTGTCCATTTTTTGTAGAGGGTTAAATGTTTTGGTTCGTTAGTGCTGTAAAGAACATCCATTGATTATTTATCTATTATATTGTGTGTTAAAAATCCTCCCACACACTACAGCTTGTGGTGGTTTTTATCTCTGTCAGTTCCTAATGAATTCTGGTTTTAACATCTTTTTCCTGCCCCCCACAGTCACTGGAGAGCACCCGCCGTATGCTGCAGCTTGTGGAAGAGGTAAAGAGACATTTTATCATATTTATATAAAAATTATTTCTCATTGTTTGCATATGCTCTTTCTTTCTGATCACAAATGTTTAATATATGATCTGTCATAAGATATTTTTGAAAGAAATAAACACTTTTATTCAGCGAGGATGCAATAAATTGATCAAATATGACAGTAAAGACTTTTAAATTTTTATGAAAGATTTCTATTTCGAATAAATGCTGTTCTTTTGAACTTTATATTTATCAAAGAATCCTGAAAAAATGTTCAATGGTTTCAGTTAAATATTAAGCAGCAACTTTTTCTTGAGCACCGAATCAGCATATTATGTGACACTGAAGACTGGAATAATGGCTGCTAAAAATTCAGCTTTGCCATCACAGGAATAAATTACATTTTAAAATGTATTAAAATAGAATACCATTATCTTAAACCTTAACAATAATTAACAGTATTACGGTTTAGCCTGTATTTTTTGATCAAACAAATGCAGCCTCTGTGAGCATAAAAGTAAAAAAAAATTATACATATACTGTATATATATATATATATACAGTATATATATAAATGAAATGCACTAAATTAACATTCATTTAATTAACATAAATTGACCGCCCTAGAAACTAAACATAATTCTTTGGTCAAATTGAAAAAAAAAAGAAGATCAATCAACAGATCAATACATGGATGTCAAGGATCCACTTTTTTTTTTTTTACAAATATCTTATATCAGTGTATTTTGATCTTGAGAGCTTTAGTCTGCAGACGGAGCTGAGCACAAGCTGGACTTGGCTAATCTAGGCTAGATGGGTTGAGCGTGTTAAAGAGAGTAAGAGAAGAGATGTATGCATATCTGAGGGGAAGAACTGTGATGAAGTCTCCGCAGCATATCTCAAGGTCATATCGATAATCACAGCCCATATCTCTGCAAAGAGCACCTCCCCATGTCCATTACTGATAAGTCGCCTCTGAGTTGACAAATAGACAAGTTGCCTGAAGACTCTAAAGCTGACAGACTGATAGACAGAACAAATCTGGAGAGGGAGGGTGCACATAGATCAAGAATAATTTGTCACCACTGGCACAGTCGATCTAATTATGTCAGCCCATACCAGCCTTTTCATGTTTTAGTTTGACCAAATATTCTTGGCACATATAGATGATCAGCAGTATTCCTGCGTTAGGCCAAAACTGAGGTAAATCACATTCATTATTTATACCAGTAGAAGCATTGAGTTTGTTCCAGGCTTTTACTGCTGCGTGGAAATTCAGCGGTTTATGGCACAAACAAATTAATCCCCGAGGATCCATTTAGGGCACATTGTGATCCCATCCAGAATGAGGGGGGTGCTGCTTCATGTCCTGCTGATTTATGCACTACCGAGCCTTACGATTATCCCAAATATCGATATCCTGTTCACCTCAAAGCGCTGAAGCTGCACTTTCTGAAATATGTCACAGATGCCTGTTATTTTCCAAACTCAAGGAAAAACAGCTCAGCAAATTTAACTTGCTGATCATTAGGTTCACGGAAAAGTCATATTTTGTAAATGGGGGATGAGATCTAGGATGCCAGTGACCAAATAGTGATGGACATTGGTTGCGTTTCTCATTGAAGACTAGAACAGTGGGAGCTGATTTATAACGCGGACCTTTTCAGGGTGCTATTAAATAATAAACACGTCATGGATGACATCTATAGCAAAATATGAATTGGAATCTCGGAGGACATCTGTACTGGCCTTTATGTCCTTGTGCTAATGTGCCCTAATAATTTTGACTGGGGTTTGGGAGGAGTAGGTGTCCTCTGTATGAGTGTAACTCATTTCATAAGCTTTAATGAAGTGACAGATGATTTGTTGTCATATTAACAGACACACCAAATAGTGTACAAAATCTGTCCTCAGTATAAGATGAATGAAAATGCATTGCTTGTTCTGTGTAACACCTTCAATGAGATCACACTGTGTTTGTTGCATTGCCTAAAGCCACCTTTCCACTGTCTCCGACAAACGGCAAGCGATAGACCGGAAGTCATTTATTTCCAATGGAGACTAGTGCAGGAGCTGCGTGGAGTTCCAATCATACGTGTAAGGAGAAAATTCAGATCCGATTTTGAGCTTCGGATGCGTTAAAATATTTGAACTTCTGCGGTTAGATCGTACCCGACTGGATGTGATGTATTCTAATCAAAACTATGAGCGCAAGGTCAGAGACAGTGGAAAGGCAGCGTAAATATTTGGTTGTACTCCAACAGTCATTTATTCTTCTAAACAAAAAAGTGGATTAATTCATTGCTACCATTTTTATTATAATATTTCGTTGATGATTTGAACTGTTTAAGGATGAATTGTCTCAAGCTACAAAAGCTCAAAAAAGACTCTAAATAGATTCTGTCTCACATTAGCACAGAGAGTACATTTACAAATGACATTGATCAGAGCTGTATGCTCCACAGTAATTAGCGTCTGCTTATTTTAGTCTAAGGAAAAACAGAAGAACATTATGCAATTTGAAATGTCATCAGTACAGCCTCAACTGACAAAGTCTCTCTGAATGCCTCTGGAATGAGCTTTGTGTTTTGTGTGCTGAATCTCACCTCTTTTTCTTTGTCCTTCTTTACTCTCCACTTTGTTTTCCATGTGTTTCACCCTCTTTTCCACGCTTCTTCTCCATGGCTCTTGATGCATAGAGTAAAGATGCTGGTATCAGGACTTTGGTTATGCTGGATGAGCAGGGAGGTAAGTGTGGATGTTTATTAGATGACAATTTTCATACATTCTTTGCACATAAAATTGTATAATATTGTATATGTCTTTAGCTTTTCATATAAAATTAAAATGTTTTCAAATAAATTTGTATTTTTAAATTTGATTTGTCATCATAATAAGCAACTATAGTATGTATCATAAATTGATTTTTAGCTTTATCTCTGATTTGCTTTCAGTTCATTCCACTGATTAATGCCTAAAGCAATTCAAGTCATTTTATGCAATGCAATTTTGATTTCCTCTGCCATTTCTGAAATAACTCTACATCTTTCACCTTTTTGCTAACACGTTTCCTCTTTCATTTAATATTTTTTTCAGTATACTGTACTACCAAAGAAACAGGACTGACCACTACAACTGTCCATTTAATGTTTGCAATTAAAACAAATTTACTGTTCAGTTTAAAATGTAGTTGCCATCACATTAGTTTCGATCGATTTAGCTGGTAATGACAAATGACACTCTTTCCCATAAACTGCACTAATACTCTTTTGTATAATCCCTGGCACAATTCTAAAATGATTAAAAACAGATATTACCTACTTTAACAGTGTCATTCCAAAATTTAAAAGCACACGTTACCTTGTTTGGCTTAGTGTTATTTTAAAAAATGACATAATTGGCCTTGCGTTAAGCAGTAGCTTCTTAGAAGCCCTCTTAGTGGCTCCTGTGTGTGAGGGCCCCCCCATCTGCAGCCAGTAATTAGTCTTTTCATAAAGGGAATGAAATCTCAATCATCCCCTCAAACTGTGGCCTAAAGCTTATTTAAACTAAACTCTCAGCCCAGAGGTGACACTAAGCTAGGTTGTTATCATGGAATGAGGTATGTCAAAAGTTCAATTTCTTGTTTTAAACGAGATTTTATAGAATTTTGACACAAGCAAATTAATCATCTTTAGGTTAATTTGCTTTGCCTAAATGAAAGTGCCTTTAAATGCCAGGGATTAAACAAAAGTAACTGATGTGGTAGGCTTGTTTCCTCTTGAACCATTCCCAGTTTGCCTCTCTCTTCCCTGTGCCCGATACCTTCACTAAACCTCTTAACGATATCGAACACACCATGTCTGCACGACAAACACGCCAGACTGCATCACCACGGGTCACCAGCGCTTCAGCCATATCATCCCCTAACCAAACAGAGACAAACAAACCATAAGTTGCACCCTCTTCCATTGTACTGAGGAGAAAAGGAGGCTGTCGGCTTCCAGCAAATGAGTCAGCAAACTACAGCCGCAAAGCATTGAGAGAGATTAGGGCACTGTTTTATTCTGCCCCAAGGTCTAATTAAAAAGACACTGTTGCTCTCCTGCAGTGGCCCTTATGGGAAAATATGTCTGCTATTGGCGGCCGGGATCAAATTCAAGCTAGAACTGCCTGTGTCCACTGTGACTTCATCCACTTGATGAAGTTTTCCAAGTTTTAAATGTGAAAGTCAACCCATTTGCAACCCATTTTACTTCCAAAATGTGATGTATTTTGAGGATAGTAATGAGGAGAAATGTAGGGCAGGACTAGTTTTTATTTTTATTTATTGGGAATTGGTGTAGCATGTACAGCCTCAGTGATGTCAGTAAAAGAAGGAAAATGACTACTTTTTAAATTAAAGATTAAAAAGACACTTATTTTGTTTTTTAAATACATGGACAGATGAATTGTTCACAATGAGACCAGAAAAAAGCATTAAGTAAATAGAGTCCGTTTTGATTTTATGTTCACTATTATGCATCTGTAAATAAAGGATGAAGTCTTGCTATTTTCACTCTTTCCTAACTCTTTTTTTGCATATGTAGGTTCATTCTAATGCATGAATCCCCTCTAGATGTATTGAACAAATTCGCATCCAGTTCAGCTGTGCTCATTTCTCATATATTCTTGTAAAACAAGAGCCAGTACCCCCCCTTTTTTTTTGAGTTTCCTTTTGTCACAGTGACCGTCTGAAGTTTTGTCTTCTCTTCTTTGTCCTCTCTTTCCTCTTTCTTTCCTACCTCCTTTATTTTCCTGACACCTGCTCTCGTTCTGTGGGGGATAAATTACTTGTTGTTTAATCAGAACAACTGGAACGCATCGAGGAGGGAATGGACCAAATCAATAAGGACATGAAGGATGCAGAAAAGAATTTGAACGATCTAGGAAAATTCTGTGGTCTTTGTTCCTGTCCATGTAACAAGTAGGTGCTGCCTGCCTGCCTGCCTGCCTGCCTGCCTGCCTGCCTATAAAAATAAATCATACTGAGAGGCCTGTAGCCCTATAGTCAGGCGTGCCCAGGGTGGCTTGACAAGTTCACTACCCATGTCCTAAGCACAGACCATGAGCATGAGGCATGGTCACACATGCTCACAGAAGTAAAGTACAACAGCCCGATTGCCTTTGCTCTGGGTCCTTTGAGAAAGTTTATCAGTTAAATGTATGAATATAAGGCATGCTGCACAACCCAAGGTCACCATTCTTTTAAAACCAAGGTATTTATGAATGCTAAAATAAACCACTAAAACTGCATGGATGTGCCAAAGTTGAGGTAAGTCACTAAATGTAGTCCAATACAAATTAATTTAAATAAAAGTAAATTATCTTATTATTTAACTTAATATTATATATCTTTATTTGATAAATTATTATTCCTATCCAGCCCATCCAGATTATTAAGCATAGCACATAAGCGCAGCACTCATCATTTTGAGTCATTTGCGGAAACACGCGATTATAAGCAAACACTTTACTGTTTTGCGTTAATGATAAAATAAAGTCTTTGAATTATGCCAATTGTATTACTCATTTAAATAATAAATGGCGTTTTGGCGCTCATTAATGTGGTGTGACATCGCTGTGAATGCCAAAGCGAGAGCAAACCAATGCTTCTTTTCCTAACTAATTATTATAGGACTAATTAAAGGACGAAAAACATAAATGAACATCAAAGGACATATTAAAAGACAGTAAAATTTACTGAAATGTATCATCTGTTGTGTATTCCGTGTTTTAACCGCGAAAAGATGTAAATAACACAGCATGCACGTGAACAGCATGTCACGTGATGTTGCATAACGAGAGTATCATGTCGCTAAAATGATTGTTAAATATATACACTGTTAAAATGCTTTATAGTTTATCTGATAGTTTATTTAATGTGTTCAATGTATTGGCTAAATCTCCTAATTCTGTCATTATTGGTTGTAGGCCTAATAGAGGCCATTTTTTTAATGACAGCCCCCATTTAAATGATTATAACGTTTGATCGTCAACAATTTTGAATAGAAACATAATTATATTATTATAAAGCACTTCTCTTTCATTCATAAAATATGTTTCTTGGTCAAATCGACTCAAAATGATCTCTGACAACTCTCACACACACACAAGATCAAAATAGCCTATATAACAGCATCTGCTTGAAAATTTATATTCATACACTAGCTTTTTTTTTTTTCAACTTTGAAAGCACATCCATCAATGCTACCTGTATGACTGCAATAGCATGTCCCTGAATGCCAAATGCATGCTCATGCATCTCTTGCTAATTGCTATAATTTGTTAAAGAATAATAATGCATAATAACAATGCTGATGACAACTCCTACTGAAAGTCATTCAGATGATCTAATACTTTCAAGCCTGTCTCATTCATGTTGACAGGGATAGTTTTGGAAAAGAACAGGACACGCAGTCCAGTCTATAGCCGCAGTACTGTACAGTGGAGAGAGCCAATGCATTTGCTGGTTCCCCAAGGGGAGCAGACGAGATCTAGGTCAGACAGAGAAAGATATAGTGCAGATATTCCGTTTTTTTTATGTGACAGCCTGTCATAAAATCCCAGACTGATGCAGAGGCGCAAATGAACCCGTGCGCTTAGGGAGGTTGAATTTTGTGTCAGACAGTGGTTCAGATTAAACTTAGTTCACATTTTTAACAAAATTACAGTCACTTTTTAAATATAAAGTTAAAAAAGTAATTATTTGAAAATCAAAAGTAATTTTCAGGAGATTATTTAATAGTTGAAAGAAAAGGGAAAGTAATTTATTCTAGGTTCTAACTATCAATATTTTAGGCATTGTTTGCCAGTTTGAGTATTAACTGTTCCTTCACATAAAATAAAGCTCAACATGCTGTTTAGAGAGATTATGGAGGGAAGGCAGCTGGAGGAATTGTAGCTTTAGTCCATCTCTATAAATAATACTGCAGTGGGAGGCTTGGCCATCTCTCGTAAGATAAATCAAGAAATATTAGAACTAAAATCTACATCAGCAACCCACTGCCAAAACAACAGCTGATGAATAAATCTGCCTTTTTATGCAAAAATCATCAATGTTTAGAATTTATAAATTAGCTTCATGATTTTCTTGACACAATTAGAATGAATTCAGGTTCTTTATTGTCATTGTTAACATTGATAACAACGAGATAACATTCAGAGCAGACTACAATGTAGAAGTGCAATAAGAGTCCAATTTGACTCAATAATTTTGTAACAGACAACAGTGACAAAGAAATTATTTCCATAAAATATATCACAGATTGTGAGATGTACAGTAGTGTAAATAAATACTGCAGCAATGCATAGTCCAAATCCAGCTATTGCAGTTGTGTAGAAAAATAAGTAACAGACTATTGACAGACTATTAATTAAAATTGTTTGCAGTGGCAATTACAATATTGCGTTCAATCTTACATTTGATTATTGTTATTCTGTACCTCACCTCTGGCCACTGAATGATCAGAATATTCCACTGCCATGTCTACAACAATAAATAGTAATAATCTATAATAGGTTGTTGTCATATTTGATAAGAAAGCATATGTTTTGCATAATTGCTGTGTAAAAGAGGCTATAATTACCAATAATTGATAGTTTTATTAATTTGTGGTTCTGGGTTAATAATCTCATAGCATTGCTTATCTGTCATTGTCTTTCCTACATTATAATATTAATTTTAACTCATATTTAAGAGTTAGAAACAACAAGGTGAGAGGTGGCCAATGAAAGGGCAAGATAGGATGCGGTTCTCTTCCTCCAGTTTTTTTTTTCTGTTGAAGTTATTTACACTTGTCTCCACTGATGTGGCAGTCCTGTTACTCTGTGTTGTCTGTCGCCAAGGCCTGTGCTCTTTGTTATTTGTCATAATTTGAGAGGGGTGACAGCTCATGTGCCATGGGGTGGCCAGAGGTGACCTCTGAGTCCCATTTTTCTATGTTTGGAAATGGCTGTCCACCTTTATTTACATCCCCCATTTTCAGAAAGATATGTGTCTCAGCATCAAGTATATGTATGTTATGTGTCACACATATAGCCTTACAAATTACAAAAGCCCCTTGAGAATGAGCCCATCCCTGTTATGCTTGCCTGGTAATCCATGTTTGTTGTTGATCTGTGAACACTGCTGCTGATATGGAAGTGTCCGGTTATCCTAGTGCTCACGCTTCCCCCGACTCTGTGCAGAATGAAGAGTGGAGCCAGCAAGGCCTGGGGAAACAACCAGGATGGAGTGGTTGCAAGCCAGCCCGCCCGCGTGGTGGATGAGCGCGAACAGATGGCCATCAGCGGGGGCTTCATCCGCAGGTGAGAGGCCCCGGATTCCAGGACGCTTTGTCCAGAGGGTTAGCTGGATATGATAGAGGTTTGATTGTGCAGCTAAAAGGTTAAATAAATCTGGTCGCAACAGCTGTGTATGCTCAAATAAAAGGCTTAAGAGGTCAAATGTATGGATAGCCCATGTGTATGGGAAATTATTGGCGTTTGTGGATTTAAATTGACGTTCTGCTTTGCTTGTGGGTGCAGGGTAACAGATGACGCAAGGGAAAATGAGATGGATGAGAACTTAGAGCAGGTGGGAGGCATCATTGGTAACCTGCGCCACATGGCCCTTGATATGGGCAACGAGATTGACACCCAGAACCGCCAGATCGACAGGATCATGGAGAAGGTATAGACTGGCTCCAGATTCACTTGTTGGATTTTCTAATGATAAAACACACCATCCTAAATCCTATAAAAAGTGCCGTTTTAAAAGTCAGTTCAACAAATTGAGTTGACTTGAATATCTGTTTGCAGCCCATTTGAATTCCATAACACAAGTAATTGGAAATTACGAAATTAATATTTATTAATATTACTAAGTATTATATTTTATTATATTATATATTTTACATATATTGTACATTTTATATATAAACATATATATTATTATTTTTATAAAAATGTAAAAAAGACAACATGTATCAATGATAAGAATGTTCATTAATGAATGAAACAGGCAGTTTTTATTTCATGTTGAAACAATATTATATATAAAATTTAACTTCCATAACATAAATAATTGGCAATTACTAAACGTATAAATTACAAACATGCACCAAAGTTAAGAATGTTCATTAAATTAAATGTAAATTTTGATTTCATGATGACTGTAAAAATTTAACTATATATGTATATCAGTGTTATTTTAGTATAGTTGAGATACTATTATAGTTTTTGTTAATATTTGAATTTGATTTTATGTATTTTCTGCTTTCATTTTCATTTTAGTTTTTAATTTTTCAAGTTAAACTAAATGAAAGTTAGAAATGTTGCCTTGTTAACTAGTAGAAATAAAATAAGTTTAAGTTTTTTATTTCAATTAACATTTTTATTTTTATTTTTATTTTTTTATATATACTGTAGTTAACTATAATAACAATGATATATATTTCTAAGTACATAACTAATAACTATTAATAACATACTGCACATATTACAACTGTGTATAATAGCTTGATTTTAATGAATACATCGTTGCTAATAAAGCACTATTGGAACTATTTCAGGCTGATTCCAACAAGACCAGGATTGATGAAGCCAACCAGAGGGCCACAAAGATGCTCGGCAGTGGCTAAGACGCTGGTCTGCCTGCTTTTACCATCTGTGCAGTTTGTCAAAAGGCAATGCGCTTATCATGGTATTTACCTTCTAGGTTTGCACACATGCACATATCACCCGGCCCCCATTGTAAATGTCGTTCTATGTGTCGTCTGTCAGCTTTTTCAATGATTGTCCTCGTAAAATTATTTCTTATACTCTGTATCATTCTTTCCAAAGGTTGTATATAGTGCTGACTCGATGGCTCTTGCTCACTTGTGAAGTTTTATTCTCTTTATTGCCTGTATACATATATGTATGTATGTATACATATATCTGCTTGTATGTGTATACATATAGTGTCTTTCCTTTTCAGTATATCTCAGTATCGTCTTGGTAAAACTGTGTCACACCATTCGGCTACTGTCATGCTCCTTATTTTGACGTTGTCATGACAATGAAGAATGGGAAAAAAGATTTTGCAAATGATCTTAATACAACAAGCACTTACAATCAATGTCATTGGTTCATATCCCTCATCACAACCATGATCAGTTACTGTTTAGACAATGTGCAACTAGATTCTGTAGCTGTTGTAGTAAAAACACTGCATTCCAAGTGATGTGAATTGTGCGTTATGCATGACAAATGGTAGATCTTAGCGTCTTATAAATAAAATTTGTTTTAAAAAGATGACAAAAAAAAAAAATCATGGCAGTAGCAAAATTGACAAAAGCATGCTCAGTATTAGGACACAGTGGAACGTTCCATATTACCGCAAGTTTGCAATAGTGCCACCATTTCAGTCGGTATATATTCACAGATTGTGACCTTTGTTGTAAAATAATGCAAAAGTGACTTAAAAAGGAAATGTGATGGCAACGAAACAAGGCTGGTGTGGTGGTCCTGCAAAAATGACTTGTTTTCTAAAATGAATATGCAGTTTGGTGTAGAAAATGATGTTCTGAAAGGTGGGGACTGGTTGTTTACTGTATCATAGGTTTTGGATGCTCTGAAAAAAATAAATAAATAATTTGCAATGTAAAGCAAAAGACGCATATTTCTGAGAGACCTTACTTTTATAAGAAGATGTATCCTGTTAGTTTACTTTCCCCGTGTGGTTTGTTGTTGGTAAAAAACTATAATAATCCATAACAAAAAAAAGTTATTTTTGTTGCTTCTGTACTAAGAGCTATGCACACCAAATCACTAAGATGTTGAATAATTATTATAAGAAGTCAAATAAATACCTTACCTGAATGATACATAGGTTAAACTGTGAGATTGATGTCCTCAACGCATGTAATATTAAAACTCCCTCTGTATCCTGTCAGTCTGTGAAGTGGTTGACATTTTGTAGCTAGCTGAATTGATTAAAAGTAATAAACCCCTAATCGTTGTGGGTTTTCATTATTGTCTCAAGCAAAACCTCATTGTCACTTGACAGACCTGCTTCGTGGGAAAAGAACAGGAGAGCTGAATGAGCCAAACCTGAATCATATTATATATGTTTCACTAAGTCAAGTACAAAGCTGGCAGATGCTTTTATCCAAAGCATACAATTAGAAGTCAGTATGTGCTCCCTGGGAATCAAACCATGTGGTGTTGACATTAGTGTCACGCTTTACCATTTCACATATTAGTCATTATGAGTATTATGCATTTCTGATGAGTCAAAAATGGCACTGAGTGATATGAGACATCACAGAGTATATTTAGACAGGGTCCCTTTAAAGGAATATTTCACCCAAAAATAAAAACTTGCTAAATATCTTCTCACCGTCAGGCCATCCAAGACGTAGACGAGTTTCTTCAAAACAGCAGATAAATAATTCACAAGTGATCCACACTTCTTCAGTCCATCAATTCATGTTTTGTGAAGTGAAAAGTTGCATGTTTGTAAGAAACAAATTTCTCAATATGATGTGTTTAACTTCAAACCGTTGTTTACAGCTAAAATACAAATCCTCTATCCATAATACTGCTTTCTCCAATGAAAATTTGTCGTCTGAATCAGGAGAGAAACATGCACAGATCAAGCACCATTTACAAGCAAAAACTGTTCTAAACAAATATGTCTGTGGATTTTGATATGAGAGGACAGCAGGGAATTAACTTTTTCCACAAGAGGAAGCACTATTATTGATAATGGACTGGTATTTTGGCTAGAAGCGCCTTAATGATGGATTTGTTTCTTACAAGCACACAGCTTTTCACGTCACAAGATGTTAATTGATGGACTGGAGTCTTGGAGTGGATTGCTTGTGGAATATTATGATGTTTTTATCAGCTTTTTGGTCTCTCATTCTGACGGCTTCCATTCACTGCAGAGGATCTATCGGTGAGCAAGTGAAGTAATGCCACATTTCTCCAAATCTGTTTTGATGAAGAAAGAAACTCATCTACATCTCGGATTGAAATTAAACGTGAAATAAGTAGAAAGACTGAAATTGTATTTTCTTTTATTTGCCACTTTGAATAATAATTTAAATCAAAAACCAAATAAATAAATAATAGGTGATGCCATAAAGGTGATCAGCTCTTTTAACTAAAATGCTGGACTTCCATACCTGTAGTTAATAAGATTTTTCCCATTCCTTTTTTCCATTCCGTTTCAGCTCGCCATGCACCTTGAACTGTCCTGTTTTGGTTAGACAAGATTAATAAGGGTGAATTTGCTGCTGTGATCAAATAATCAAGACACATCAGCCTAATTTAGTTCCATTAGGCAAGAATAACAACACAGGTTAATATTTAGCGCAAGAAACAAGATAAAGTTTATCAGAAAACTTCTTCAGAAGCTTTCGAGAGCTTAATAAATCACATATGCTGTCACGGTGTATTATGAAGTACTGATAAACTCTTGATAAACACAGAGGTACACTGCAAGCTAACGAAGTACGCATAAAAGAAAGAAGGTATGTGGCAGAAATTCAGAGCTCATTAATAATCATCTCATATAAAAACACAAAAAAGGTTACACTATGAGATTTATTGAAAACAGCCATTAGTAAGGCTTTGTTTCCAATCATTTTTATTGGGGTACATTTTAAACATTGGAGCTAACAGGACACAAGCTCGTGTCTTTTGTATCATCACACACTTTCTGTATGAGACATTTGGAAAAGGTGTTGCAATATCAGGCAACACCGAGCTACATTATATTCATTACCATAAAAAAATATCCACACTGCAGGCGTTTGAAGCTGGACAGACTCTATGTTTACACACCATATTCAAAGTGGAGTCGTTTCACAGAAAAAAAAGAGAAAGGATTATGGTAATGGAGTAATGGAACATGAAGACGAGATGCTGTACATGTGGACCATCTAAATAATGTCTCAGCAGCTGGTTTTCTATAAGCCTGTGTGTTTGTGAACAAACATGCATCTGTTGAATGATCCTATATATATATATA
>NW_015505439.1:582057-586123 GCF_001515645.1 Sinocyclocheilus grahami | reverse complement strand
TGTGTGTGTGTACACACACATATGTGTGTTTTATGTCTATATATATATATATATATATATATATATATATATATATATATGATAATGCCAGTTATGTTGGTAGGGATAAGAACACTGTGAGTCACGCTTTATTTCGAACGTGAGTCGACAGACATGTGAGACAGAGTGGTGCGTTTTCCTCTGTGAAATTCAGCCCTTCAGGTTAATAAAATGGAGTGCTGTAAGCTGCATTCCCTCCTGAGGAAAAACAAATGTGATTTTCTCTCATTCTGGCCTTGTGTGTGAGGCTGGCTGATGAATGAGGTGCTGTAGTGTGCTTTTCTGATGACCCAGAGGTAATTAAAGATCCTGGAGATTTACGACGAAGATGCAACCTCTGAACCAAAGGACTAACCTGAGACAAAGCAAAATACCTTTAAAGAGTGGCTGTTTGTTGCATTATGGCATCCAAAATAGTATGCATCTGTGTCCCAGTCTATCTATCTATCTATCTATTTATCTATCTATCTATCCATCCATCCATCCATCCATCCATCTATGCATTAAATCGAGTATATGTGACAGTAAAGATATTTTTTCTGAATGATCATGTGACACTACAGACTGGAGTAATGATACTGAAAATGCAATTATCTGCAATTATCTAAAATGCAAAATAATGCACATTATCTGAATCTGTTGTCATCTGATTTTTTAAACAAAGAATTAATAACTAAATGTGAAAATAGATTAATCTCCTTTCTTGTGACAAGGGGATCGTCATATTTAGGGATAAAAAATGTGAAAATCCCTATGGAATAGTACACTGAAAAAAAACACCTTTATTTTGAAACAATGTTCACTCATTTGCTTGTAAATAATTACAAAGAAATACCAAGCCACAAACTTTACTTTTTTTAAGTAGGAAAATAATTTTCTTGTAAAACATACTCCAATAAAAGATGTAATAATATAATTAGTTTAAATGGATTCAGTTCAGATGCAGTTTTGTCACAGGATTTTAAGAATTGTTATCTAAGATTTGATGCTTATGATTTTAAACAGGAAATCGATGGGTTGAAAAATGAATGTAGAATAAATGGGGAGTATGACTGTGTCTTTTTTAATGTGAGGGATGTGATAACAGTTTTTAAACAGTGTAAAATTAAATCAGGAAGGCACATGGACCTGATAATATAGGGGGTAGGTTACTCAAGGAATGTGCCGAGCAGTTAGGTCCAACATTTTATGAAATTTCAACAACAAAAAGTACCTGCCCTGTGGAAGCAGTCTACAGTGATTCCAGTGCCAAAAAAGCATAATATACAGGTATTGGATGATTTTAGACCTGTGGCGCTTGCATCCTTAGTTATGAAATGTTTTGAAAAATTAGTTAAGAAAGTAATTATGCAAAGGACACAGAGTTCTCTAGACCCCCTACAATTTGCATATAGGTCTAAGCGAGGTGTAGAAGATGCATTAGCGACTCTCTTACACTTAGTACTTCAGTATCTGGATAAGCTGAAAACATTTGTTAATTTACTTTTTATTGATTTTTCATCCCCTTTCAATAATATTCAGCCACATATTTTAGTCGAGAAGCTCATTAATGAATTTGGGTTGGATTTTAGTCTCATAGGATGGATTTTAGATTTCCTTGTGCAGAGAACACAGAGAGTTGAAGTAAATTATTGTTTTTCTGAATGGCTGGTGTCATCTACTGGGTCACCTCAAGGATGTGTCCTCTCCCCTTTATTATTTATCTTGTACACAAATGACTGTAAGAGTAGTTATAGAAATAGGCATATTATAAAATTTGCTGATGATACTGTAATCGTTAGCTTATTGAGTGCGGAGGACAGCATGCATGGTCCTGTGGTTGATGATTTTATTATGTGGTGTCAGAATGCTTTCTTAAAACTTAATGTTTCTAAAACTAAGGAGATGACTATTGATTTTAACCCTAGGAGGAAATCTATTCAGTATAAGCAAACAAGCATTAATGGAGGGGGTATTGAGAGTGTTGAACAGTACATGTATTTGGGTACAGTTTTGGATAACAAATTGCCCTGTTCTCCCAATACTGATGTTTTGTGTAAGAGGGGGCAGCAAAGATTGTATTGCTTGCGGTCATTTAATGTGGATAAAACATTGATGTGCATGTACTACAGATCCTATATTGAGTCACTGTTATCTTTTTCATTGTTGTGCTGGTTTAATTCTCTAAATGTGAAAAACAAGAATTGTCTTGAGAGGATTGTATACCAGGGAAGTAAAATAACGGGGAGGAAGCAGATGACTATGGCCCAGTTATATCATAGACAGGTTTTGGGTAAAGCCCAGTGCATTTTGTTAAATGATTCCCAACCCATGTATCATGAGTTTCACCTTCTCCCTTCTGTTATTCGTTATAGAACCCCTATTAGTAAAACAAATCGGTTTAGACATTCATTTATCCCCTCAGCTGTAAAGTTTTTAAATTTAAGGTAAGAACTTTTTAGGAAGGAAACTGATTGTGTTTTTTTTTTGTATTGTATTTTCTTGTTTATGTGAAATGTCAAATCTCAGATAACTGCCATGATGACTTTTGTTCTACCCGCTTAAATGATAGAAGTACTTGGGCTGTCCAATCTATAAAGACTGTGTCTGTTCCCCGAATAGTGAGGTCAAAATATAAAATTTAATGCAGGATCTAGAAAAAATCTGATCGTGATTAAACCAGAAAAATGTCAAATAAATGAACAAAAAACATTTTTAAAGTTTGGGCTCCTAAACATTAGATCACTCGCACCCAAAGCAGTTATTGTAAATGAAATGATCACAGATAATAGTTTGATGTACTCTGCTTGACTGAAACCTGGCTAAAACCAAATGATTATATTGGTCTAAATGAGTCTACTCCAACAAGCTACTGTTATAAGCATGAGCCCCGTCAGACTGGTCGTGGTGGCGGTATTGCAACAATATATAGTGATATTATCAATGTTACTCAGAAGACAGGATACAGGTTTAACTCATTCGAAATACTAATGCTTAACTGTCAGATATGCAAATAAAATCCATCATATATCTTGCTCTGACTACTGTGTGTAAACCACCAGGGCCATATACAGATTTCCTAAAATAATTTGCAGATTTCCTCTCAGACCTATTGGTTACTGTTGATAAAGTGCTAATTGTCGGTTGATAAAGCGCTAATTGTCGAGTGTTAAAAATGTAAAAGATTGGATGACCAATAATTTTCTCCTATTAGATTCGGATAAGACAGAGATATTACTTATTGGACCAAAAGACAGTACACAGAATTACAATTGGATTACAATTGGCAACTAGATGGATGTACTGTTATTTCCTCTACAGTCAAAAATCTGTTATATTAGATAGCAACTTGTCTTTTGAAAATCATATTTACCATGTTACAAAAACCGCATTCTTCCATCTTAGAAACATTGCCAAGCTATGAAACATGTTGCCTGTTTCTGATGCAGAAAAGCTAGTTCATGACCTCTAGACTGGACTATTGTAATGCACTGCTAGGTGGTTGTCCTGCATCTTCAATAAACAAGCTACATGTAGTCCAAAATGCAGCGGCTAGAGTCCTTACCAGGTCAAGAAAATATGATCATATTACCCCAATTTTACAGTCTCTGCACTGGCTACCTATTAAGTTCCGTATCAGTTACAAAATATTATTACTTGTCTATAAGGCCCTAAATGGGTTCCCCTTCAGGAACTCGAGCTGCGTCGAGTCGCTTTGGGAACGCCCTTGCGTGACCGCGTTCTGAAGCACGTGTCAAATCCGTCCAATGGAGTAGCGAGACGTCACGAGCAGGGTGACGTAAGCACCAGAAAGCATAAAGGCACATCCGGCCGGGCGCAAACCAGCTTCTGCTCTTCAGTAGCGCTCTGTGTATGTGTCTGTCTATTTACTGTTGTCTGTCCGCACAAGCACTCATATATATAAAACAATGAGAAAGTCTATGGCGAGCGAACGGCATTACAAACGCTGTGTTTCTCCCTGCCCACGATATCTGGCGGCAGGGGATACACACGATGTGTGTGTCGTTTGTTTAGGAGCAAAGCATGC
>NW_015505439.1:561156-579109 GCF_001515645.1 Sinocyclocheilus grahami | reverse complement strand
GATGATACTCAACTGTATATCTCAACAAGACCAGATGAAATTTCTAAATTATCTAAGCTAACAGAGAAATGTAAAAGTGTAAAAGATTGAATGACCAATAATTTTCTCTTATTAAATTCGGATAAGACAGAGATATTACTTATTGGACAGTACACAGAATCTCGTGGATTACAATTTGCAACTAGACGGATGCACGGTTACTTCCTCTACAGTCAAAAATCTGGGTGTTATATTAGATAGCAACTTGTCTTTTGAAAATCATATTTCCCATGTTACAAAAACAGCATTCTTCCATCTTAGAAACATTGCCAAGTTACGAAACATGATACCTGTTTCTGATGCAGAAAAGTTAGTTCATGCATTCATGACCTCTAGACTGGACTATTGTAATGCACTGCTAGGTGGTTGTCCTGCATCTTCAGTAAACAAGCTACAGGTAGTCCAAAATGCAGCGGCTAGAGTCCTTACCAGGTCAAGAAAATATGATCATATTACCCCAATTTTACAGTCTCTGCACTGGCTACCTATTAAGTTCCGTATCAGTTACAAAATATTATTACTTGTCTATAAGGCCCTAAATGGGTTAGCTCCTGCGTACCTAACTAGTCTTCTACCACGCTACAATCCATCACGCTCCCTAAGGTCGCAAAACTTTGGGCTTTTGGTAGTACCTAGGATAGCAAAGTCCACTAAAGGAGGTAGAGCTTTTTCGCATTTGGCTCCCAAACTCTGGAATAGCCTTCCTGATAACGTTCGGGGTTCAGACACACTCTCTCTGTTTAAATCTAGATTAAAGACACAACTCTTTGGCCAAGCATTCAATTAATGCATCTCATAATCTTTTGTACTGCAGTTATATCTATTATTATTCTTTAGCTTGGGTTAAACAAATCAATTTTGCTTGGTTGGAACAGCAGCTACGCTAATTATGTCTCTATTTGTTTCTCTGTTTCTGCCACTAACTAGGGTTTACACAAGTTTCAGTCTGGATCCAGAACACCTGAGAAGAGTTGATGCCAACCCCTCAGAGGACCTCAGATGATGCCAACCCTGAAACAACATACAGCACTACCACATTTTGCTATAAGTTTGATTGCATCATATAATAATTGCTGTTAATAGTGTTCATCGTCTGTTTGATTACGTCTTTAATTGATTACATCTTTAATTGATTTTTCCATACATGTCTGCCATATGTACATTGACTGACAGTCACCACTGATAAGATACTACAAAATATTGTAGAAACTTAATTTGCTGTAAAGTTGCTTTGCAACGATTTGTATCGTGAAAAGCGCTATACAAATAAACTTGAATTGAATTGAAATGCTTGTATGCTGCAACAAAATTGCCTTCGGGAAATGAATAAAGATGAACTGAACTGAACTGAATAATGTTTTATTTTTCAACTTTCGAAAAATAATTTTCCTGCAGTGTACCCTTAAACCTTTTCTTCAAAATAGTTTTAAACTCCCCTTAGCGCTCAGTCTGTCCTCCTGCTGTTTATGTCCCACTGAATCAACATGTTCTCTTGCTGTCACATTAAGTCAAAACGTCACGCCTTTGCTCCGTCTTCGAGTCACTCTCACTGAATTTCACATCCTCTCCTAATCTACCGCCTCAGCCCCCTCTTCTCATTCACCCTTTCAGTTTCATCCCCACCCTCCCTGTCTCACTTTATCTACACCTTCATCACCCCTCCCCCTCTCTCCTCCTCCCGTAGCTGTAAGTGATGCTGCATAGTGCTCTAGTGCTCTTCCACTGCCTGATCTCCTGCAACCACAAAACAAGCCCACTATTAAGTAGTCATCATAGTCCAAATCATACAGCAAATCCTGCACTTCCGCCCCAGAGCTGACAGCAACATATTAGCACAGCTTTACCGGATCTGTCCAGATCTTTAACACGATCCTGTGGCGAGCCGAGAAAGATCACACACAGTCCTAACCCTAAGGGATTACAAATGCAGCCGTTTCATGCAATCCGTTGTACTACCGTCCGTGCATCTCTGGAGGGGCGGAGGAGGGAGGACTGAGATGCAGGGTGATGTTTGAGTAAAATGAACGAGCAAGAAGGGAGGGTGATTTACATAAGGCTTTGCAGTATACTCTGAGTACCAGGCGCTCTAAAACATGGCAAGAGAAACAATGTTCCTCTAGAGGACTAGAATGAGGGAGGAGAGGGGGAGGGAGAGAAAGAGAAAGAGAAGGACAGAGTACAAAGACTGATAAGGGTTTTATGTACAATGTGCCGGAGAGAGAAGCCTCTGGACTGGACTGCAGGCTTGGTGGAGAAGAGGAATGGGAATGGCATTTGAAAGATAAAAATGTGTTAAAGAGCACACAAATGTGCTAGAAACTGTGGCTGAGGATGTGACGGGAATACTGGAATATAAGTGCAGACAAAACAGAGAAAGAAGAAAACAACAAAGGAGTCTCAAATCTACAAACACCACCGGGTCTTTCCCATTATGCAGTATATTTGTCCCCTTCTTATGTACATAAAAATTGTGGGTTTACAGTTAAACATTCAAAACTGGTAATTTATTTAGAAATATGTTAGTGGTGTAGTCTCTTTTTTTCTAATCTAAATGCTTCAATAAAAACACGTTTTCTTGGTAATATTGTTTTAATTGGTGAACAATCTATATATTTCTTCCTCCATCCTCAAAGTCATTTGATAATTAAAAGAAGTGCGCTTCACTGTACTTAATATGCACTTGTAGTATATATTTTTTTAATCTGTACTTGTTGATAATGTTAATGAAATAAAAGGGCACTTTCATGACTGTTTCTTAACACATTTATATACACTTTTAAAAAGTGCACTTTGTAATCATGCCAAATTATAAGTCTTACTTTAAAGTGCATTTTAAATTGTTTTAATAATATTTTGTCGTGTTTTAAAGAAGTACTTATTTTTGATGTGATGAATAAAATACTAAAGCTTGTAAAGTACTTCATTATAATTTTAACTGCAGTGTTATTCGATATTACATTTTAAGTTAATATATTTTACATTTAATCGTTACATGTGTAATTTGCAAATATATTTATAGGGAGAGATCACCCAAAAATGAAAATTCTGTCATCATTTACTCACACTCAAGTTGTTCCAAGTGTGAGTAAGGTCTTTTTAAGTCTTTTTAATTATAAACTTTAATTTAAAAAATACTTCTTTGATATTAGAAGATATACTGTACATTTTAATTTATAAAACTTAAATATTCAAAAGGTACTGCATATCTGGAATAACCCCTTTCTTTATAAGGTATATATACATATATACACACACACAAATGTCTTTCTTTATAACATCCTACCCATTTCTCTTATATTTTACATGCCCTCAATACATGTATGCAAAGTCTGTGTGTTTACAACTCACTCTACTGTTGCCGCCCCTTTAGTCAAATGTGACAATACACATTAAAGCAAGCTCTATCCCAGCATCTCTTTTTTTCCTGTGAGACTGTGCAAGCAGCTGAAGCTAAGTCATAGTAACTCACGCCTGCCAGGCCGCTTCAACCTTGGCCTGCATCTTTCACCTTGTTCTTCATCTTTCACCTTGTTCTTCGTCCACCGCGTCCCCCAGCCACATCTCATCTTTTCCTTAAAAAGATATATTCATTGCCTTTTCTAATCTCCCCAAACAACATCTACCCCTCTCACATCCAATGACCTTTCCTGTCATCTCCACATAAATTAATAAGCAGATGTTGAAAAAGAAAAAGAGGACCCCTAGTGGCAGATTCCTGTCAAAAGCATGTTAGGACAGACATTAAAGCCAAATTCACAAATATTAAGATATCTCACTTTTTTTCTGCAAGTTTCCTTGCAAATATTTAATAAATATAGATTTGTTTTCAAAATCAACAGAAAATTACTAAAATATTGTTAGTATTATTAGTATTAAATATTGTATTAGTATTAAATATTGTTAGTTCTAGCATAATTTTTCTAGCATCAGCACTAATTTGTTTGATATTTATTAATTTATTGCAATGACACTCAATTTCTTTTAAATGTGACAATTGTCCAAAAGTGTTTTGAGGTCAGAGTACTTTAAGATCTGAAACCTTTAATGGATCACAAACAAAGAACAAGCCAACGACACTCCTTTTTGTCTACACAAGTCAATGATTTCAAAATTCTTTGAAGAATTTCTTAATTTATAAAACAAAAGAGATCAACTAGGCTGAGTAAATCTGACAAGAGTACTCATGTCTACTGTCTGTTCTTCAGTGAGAACTGGATTCCGTGTTTGTTCAGATGGTCGATGAGGGTGGTTCTTTCAAACGCTGACCCTGGAGTGTACAAGCCACCCAGCGAGGACCAATAAAAGGGCAATGGGTGAGACAAGACGTCACACATTCTACACAAATAACACTGAGTATTGACTGTATCACACCATCACATAAACGGATGCTCCTTCAAATATGACACACAGAGGTTGCTTTTTATTAAAACTTCAATTTAAACAACTCATCATTTCACATGTGGTGGAAATGATAGTGTTTTGTGAATGTTCAAGTTTACAAAAATGACTAAACTATCGTTCAAAAGTTTAATGGTTTTAAAAAATCTTTTTACTCTCACCAAGGCTGCATTTATTAGGTCAAAAACACAGTGAAAACAGTAATATTGTGAAATATTATTGTAATGTAAAATAAAATTTTTCAATTTTAATATTTGTTAAAATGTAAATCTGAATTTTCAGTGGCCATTACTCCAGTCTTCAGTGTCACATGAAATCATTCTAATATGCTGATTTGGTGCTCAAGAACCATTTCTTATTATTTTCATTGTTTAAAAAAAAACCTAGTTGTGCTGATTAATATTTCTGTGGAAACCATGACACATTTTTTTTCAGGATTCTTTGATGAATGGATAGTTCAAAAGAACAGCGTTCATTTGAAATAGAATTCCTTGGTATAATTTTATAAATGTCTTTACTGTCACTTGATCAATTTAATGCATCCTTTCTGAATAAAACTTATTAAACTGTTATTTCAGTGCTGACTGTGGCATTTGGCTTGTCCTGACCGCTTGTGTAGACCTCCCCCATAAACCTCAGGCAGAAAGAGGTCCATTCATCTCGAATAAGACAACAATGACAGAAAGGCTTTCTTGTTGGTCCGGTCTTGGAGAACAAACCAAATGAGAAAAATTCTGGAAACGAATCAAGAAAAAAAAAAAACATTTTAACTGATATTTGTGAGTTTATATAAGTTCTGTCGTATGAATGAGAGTTTTATCCATTCGATTTTCTTGCAGCAGTTCAACAGTAATCCAATGATTTTTAAAATGATACTGGACCTGTGTAAGCAATCCCCTGTCCACCCTAAATTTAACCATGAACCAGAAGACCATTCCTTATTCTTCTGAGACTGGCACTGTCAGCAAAGCCATGGCCGACTGCCACATTGCATCATGGCCACATCCTCCCTGATGAAGAAGACAAGACAGCTGAAAAAAAGCCAAGACATCAACTAATTTACTGAGGACATGCAATGGGCATGATGCAAACAATCTGCTATAGCTCTCTTCATATCCGATTAAAACAGCAAGAAATACAATAACAATTTGATAGAGTGCTTATGAAATACTACATAATATGGACCATCATTTTCTTCATATTCACTTCATGCTGTCTGCTCCTCTTACACTGGAATTTATATGAAGACTTAATGTAAATGTATAAAGTGTTTCAGAATAATTTTTTTAATTTTTTTCAGAATTTATTTTTTTAAAATCACTTTTGCAATCAAGTTCCTCATTAACATGAAATCCCACAAATTCCTAGTTGGTCCATCGGGATATGAGAGTTCTTCGCATTATTCTTGAGCAGCTTGCAACTGTGGATTCCCAAAGCTTAATTTAAGCACTGCTTTAAACCTAGATCAAACCAAACTTTGAGAGCTCATATTCAATAAGTCAATCAAATTCCAGTGGACCCTTAATATAGATCTGCAAACATGATGAGTTGTTGCTCACCTCAGGTCCCGTGTTGATGGTTAAAAAGCTCTCCACAGCAGTGAGTGTTCCTGTGAAAGTCAAGCAGAGAAGTTGTCAGGCATCTGCTGCTCTGCAGGCACGTTTGCCCACAGCAGCGCTTCAAAGGAGAATAACAGACACTCACATCCTGTAAATACTGTGCGCCTTTGCCTTTGTCACTGATACTTCCCACTAATTGGAATGAGATTAAAGAAACCGACAGCACAAGGGCTGTGTGAAGCAAAGGTAAAAGGGCACACACAGGGCAAATATCACAGTAACGTATGTATGTTTTACCATTAGAACACTGATGCAAAGCACACCTCTAAACCTGTTAAGATTTTTTTCTCTAATACACTGGAGTTTCCCTGTACTGTAGATCAGAAGTCACATTGGGTCATATATATAATATTACTAATAATAAATTATTATGACGTAATTTTTTAAACAATCAATTATTTTAAATTATTTTAATAATAATAAAACATCTTTACAGACATGCAACCCACCTTTGAAATCTGCTCCCCTTACACTGGAATTTCTATAAAGTAATCAAATTTATGTAATTTTATAAAACTGTTACTTCTGTAATCAAGTTTATCATTAACATGAAATCCCACAAATTCCTAGTTGGTCCATCGGGATATGAGAGTTCTTCGCATTATTCTTGAGCAGCTTGCAACTGTGGATTCCCAAAGCTTAATTTAAGCACTGCTTTAAACCTAGATCAAACCAAACTTTGAGAGCTCATATTCAATAAGTCAATCAAATTCCAGTGGACCCTTAATATAGATCTGCAAACATGATGAGTTGTTGCTCACCTCAGGTCCCGTGTTGATGGTTAAAAAGCTCTCCACAGCAGTGAGTGTTCCTGTGAAAGTCAAGCAGAGAAGTTGTCAGGCATCTGCTGCTCTGCAGGCACGTTTGCCCACAGCAGCGCTTCAAAGGAGAATAACAGACACTCACATCCTGTAAATACTGTGCGCCTTTGCCTTTGTCACTGATACTTCCCACTAATTGGAATGAGATTAAAGAAACCGACAGCACAAGGGCTGTGTGAAGCAAAGGTAAAAGAGCACACACAGGGCAAATATCACAGTAACGTATGTATGTTTTACCATTAGAACACTGATGCAAAGCACCTGTTAAACCTGTTAAGATTTTTTTCTCTAATACACTGGAGTTTCCCTGTACTGTAGATCAGAAGTCACATTAGGTCATATATATAATATTACTAATAATAAATTATTATGACGTAATTTTTTAAACAATCAATTATTTTAAATTATTTTAATAATAATAAAACATCTTTACAGACATGCAACCCACCTTTGAAATGATGCCCATATCTGCTGGTATTGAATCAAACCCACAGCTTCCAATGATACACCATTCTCCTGAGCTTTACTGTGGTAGTTACGTCTAAAAAAAATAAAAATCAAGAATCCAAAAGATCTGTTACTATTTAAAAATTTTGGGTCAGGCTTTTTAAGAAATTAATATTTTTATTTAGCAAGGATGCGTTAAATTGACATCAAAATTCATTTCAAATATTACAAAAGATTTATTTGTCAAAGAAATGCTTTTAAAGCATTAACGAATCTATGCATTAACAAAAATATTAAGTAGCACACAACTGATAGTAATAAGAAATGTTTCTTGAGCACCAAATCAGCATGTTAGAATGATTTCTTAAGGATCATTTGACACGTAAAACTGGAGTAATAACTGCTGAAAATTCCGCTTTGCCACCACAGGAATAAATTACAGTTAAAACATATTAAAATTGAATTTTAAATTGTAAACATATTTCACAATATTACTGGTTTTACTGTATTTCTGACCAAATAAATGCAGCCTTGGTGAGCATAAGAGACTTCTTTCAAACACTTAAAAAAAAATCTTACAGACCCCAAACCTTTGAATGGAATCTCTTTAAAAAGTAGATTATAGAGCAAGAAAACTGTGTTGAAAGAATATCATTAACTAGCTATGGTTCTCCACAGATATCAATGCAGTGGGCCACATTCTCTATGCAGGCTTTCATCACGGTCTCTCCGTAGAATCTGTACTGTTGAGAGAAGACAACTAAGCACCATGGCATTTCACAGTCAACAGTTCTCTCAGAATAACACAACTCCATTTATCATTTTTTGTCATAGAGCTATCATTGGCCTATGGATGCGTTGGGACAGGTGTGAATGCACAGATGTGTAAACTGACCCCTTCCTGTGCCTTTTTTACAATAGTCTTACACTCTTTGTGGACTTACTGGTCCCACGCAGTTGAGCACAATGACGCCTTGTTTGCACATGATGGCCAATGGCTCTGTCTCGGCTGCATCTGTTACAATAACCTCCACACACTTCAGCTCTGGTTTACCTGCAGACAAATGATGGAATGTCAGAGACAGATGGATCTCTCTTCTCTAACAGCTCAAATGCTGCAAATTATTAAATTTTATGTAATGCATAGATAGATAGATAGATAGATAGATAGCTTTAAAATCCTTGATTATCTATACAGCCTATTCCAGATGATGATGGGATTGTCCAAACATTATGCCTTTAATCAACAATATTCTCAGACCTTGTAATCCCATTTGATAATCTCACCAGACAATATCTGCTGAAGCTCAACTAATACTATGAGCTCACTGCCTCATGTCTAGCCATGACAGTATGGCAATTCAATCTAGGCCTATACCTAATACAAACTATCATCCATAACATATGTGCATTGTAATTATATAATTTAAAATATATATAATTTACACTATAGAAAAACATGTGGTATTTTAGGGTACCATGATACATTTTATTAATATGTTACTACAAAGTCACACGTAGGCTATGTCTAGCAATACACATGTACAACGTATAGGCTAGGCTATGTAAAAAAAAAAAAAAAGTGTTTTGTGGCGCTGCTTGTAAATGTTTACTATTCGGTTACTATTATTTTTTCTGTTCTATTTCAGTTGTAATTCATTATTTATATTATTTGTGGCATGGGAACTTCAATGTTAAATACAATAACGCTGAAAACTACAAATGCACGTTATACACGTTATGTGCGTATACAGGTTAGTTCTCCTCTCAGTTTGCTTAGCAATCAGCAAAAAGTGCATATAGTACACCCCATAATGATACGGTACGGTCTTTTGCTTGACGATGTGAGCGTCGCCATTGTGTCTGTGATCCAAACACAGACGAGGTCAGAGCGGGCTCCTCTGCTGTCACTGTACAGCATCAGTGCAAAATACAGGCGTTTAGTGGATACATTTGTGTTTCTGATAAGTGTAGCTAAACCATAAATCCCACTGTTTGTGGGTGCAAATTCCAGAAACTGTCACACAATGAAGTAGAGAGACATCTCGTGCTGGAAAGTGTGTAAGTATATTTTGTGACCATTAACATGTGAAAGCAAATATATGTATATACATAGCAATAAATTACATTTGAATGTCAGTTGATAAATTGTAAGATTTCAGCCTGTTAGTGACTGAATTAACACTGATTTGAAAAAATCATAGTCAGACCACTTCTGAAAATGCTTCTATTTATCAATTTACAACAATTTAAAACAATTTTCTATTTATGAATACATTTTTATTACAAATTATTATATTTCAGACCTTTGGCCCCAACTGTTAAGTTTTAGTTTTTTTTGATGATTCACATATTGTAAAATTAAATTAAGCAATATGAATGAATTATTTCAATACATAGCCTACTTTGCTTTAGTCGCATTTCAAATTCAAGCATATTGTTCATTTGGCAAGGCTATAATGATCATGAAAATGCCTCTTAATCAGGCCTGTGTCACTATAATATTTTTTTGCTCTGTGCATCTTAAAGTTTCAATTATTAGAGAAGTTGCTATTGGATTCTGAAATGAAATTAGCTGAGTCAGTCTGTGGGTGTGTGTGGGTTTCCAAAGAGAAATGCTCCTACTTCACCATGGGTTTTATTATGTGTGCCGATTCCATTTACTGCTGCGTCATCTTCTCTTCCATTCAGAGGACCAGTCCAAAACTATTATGGTCATATATATAATATTACTAATAATAAATTATTATGACGTAATTTTTTAAACAATCAATTATTTTAAATTATTTTAATAATAATAAAACATCTTTACAGACATGCAACCCACCTTTGAAATGATGCCCATATCTGCTGGTATTGAATCAAACCCACAGCTTCCAATGATACACCATTCTCCTGAGCTTTACTGTGGTAGTTACGTCTAAAAAAAATAAAAATCAAGAATCCAAAAGATCTGTTACTATTTAAAAATTTTGGGTCAGGCTTTTTAAGAAATTAATATTTTTATTTAGCAAGGATGCGTTAAATTGACATCAAAATTCATTTCAAATATTACAAAAGATTTATTTGTCAAAGAAATGCTTTTAAAGCATTAACGAATCTATGCATTAACAAAAATATTAAGTAGCACACAACTGATAGTAATAAGAAATGTTTCTTGAGCACCAAATCAGCATGTTAGAATGATTTCTTAAGGATCATTTGACACGTAAAACTGGAGTAATAACTGCTGAAAATTCCGCTTTGCCACCACAGGAATAAATTACAGTTAAAACATATTAAAATTGAATTTTAAATTGTAAACATATTTCACAATATTACTGGTTTTACTGTATTTCTGACCAAATAAATGCAGCCTTGGTGAGCATAAGAGACTTCTTTCAAACACTTAAAAAAAAATCTTACAGACCCCAAACCTTTGAATGGAATCTCTTTAAAAAGTAGATTATAGAGCAAGAAAACTGTGTTGAAAGAATATCATTAACTAGCTATGGTTCTCCACAGATATCAATGCAGTGGGCCACATTCTCTATGCAGGCTTTCATCACGGTCTCTCCGTAGAATCTGTACTGTTGAGAGAAGACAACTAAGCACCATGGCATTTCACAGTCAACAGTTCTCTCAGAATAACACAACTCCATTTATCATTTTTTGTCATAGAGCTATCATTGGCCTATGGATGCGTTGGGACAGGTGTGAATGCACAGATGTGTAAACTGACCCCTTCCTGTGCCTTTTTTACAATAGTCTTACACTCTTTGTGGACTTACTGGTCCCACGCAGTTGAGCACAATGACGCCTTGTTTGCACATGATGGCCAATGGCTCTGTCTCGGCTGCATCTGTTACAATAACCTCCACACACTTCAGCTCTGGTTTACCTGCAGACAAATGATGGAATGTCAGAGACAGATGGATCTCTCTTCTCTAACAGCTCAAATGCTGCAAATTATTAAATTTTATGTAATGCATAGATAGATAGATAGATAGATAGATAGATAGCTTTAAAATCCTTGATTATCTGTACAGCCTATTCCAGATGATGATGGGATTGTCCAAACATTATGCCTTTAATCAACAATATTCTCAGACCTTGTAATCCCATTTGATAATCTCACCAGACAATATCTGCTGAAGCTCAACTAATACTATGAGCTCACTGCCTCATGTCTAGCCATGACAGTATGGCAATTCAATCTAGGCCTATACCTAATACAAACTATCATCCATAACATATGTGCATTGTAATTATATAATTTAAAATATATATAATTTACACTATAGAAAAACATGTGGTATTTTAGGGTACCATGATACATTTTATTAATATGTTACTACAAAGTCACACGTAGGCTATGTCTAGCAATACACATGTACAACGTATAGGCTAGGCTATGTAAAAAAAAAAAAAAAGTGTTTTGTGGCGCTGCTTGTAAATGTTTACTATTCGGTTACTATTATTTTTTCTGTTCTATTTCAGTTGTAATTCATTATTTATATTATTTGTGGCATGGGAACTTCAATGTTAAATACAATAACGCTGAAAACTACAAATGCACGTTATACACGTTATGTGCGTATACAGGTTAGTTCTCCTCTCAGTTTGCTTAGCAATCAGCAAAAAGTGCATATAGTACACCCCATAATGATACGGTACGGTCTTTTGCTTGACGATGTGAGCGTCGCCATTGTGTCTGTGATCCAAACACAGACGAGGTCAGAGCGGGCTCCTCTGCTGTCACTGTACAGCATCAGTGCAAAATACAGGCGTTTAGTGGATACATTTGTGTTTCTGATAAGTGTAGCTAAACCATAAATCCCACTGTTTGTGGGTGCAAATTCCAGAAACTGTCACACAATGAAGTAGAGAGACATCTCGTGCTGGAAAGTGTGTAAGTATATTTTGTGACCATTAACATGTGAAAGCAAATATATGTATATACATAGCAATAAATTACATTTGAATGTCAGTTGATAAATTGTAAGATTTCAGCCTGTTAGTGACTGAATTAACACTGATTTGAAAAAATCATAGTCAGACCACTTCTGAAAATGCTTCTATTTATCAATTTACAACAATTTAAAACAATTTTCTATTTATGAATACATTTTTATTACAAATTATTATATTTCAGACCTTTGGCCCCAACTGTTAAGTTTTAGTTTTTTTTGATGATTCACATATTGTAAAATTAAATTAAGCAATATGAATGAATTATTTCAATACATAGCCTACTTTGCTTTAGTCGCATTTCAAATTCAAGCATATTGTTCATTTGGCAAGGCTATAATGATCATGAAAATGCCTCTTAATCAGGCCTGTGTCACTATAATATTTTTTTGCTCTGTGCATCTTAAAGTTTCAATTATTAGAGAAGTTGCTATTGGATTCTGAAATGAAATTAGCTGAGTCAGTCTGTGGGTGTGTGTGGGTTTCCAAAGAGAAATGCTCCTACTTCACCATGGGTTTTATTATGTGTGCCGATTCCATTTACTGCTGCGTCATCTTCTCTTCCATTCAGAGGACCAGTCCAAAACTATTATTGACAGAGCTACAGCATAAACCATAAACCACTTTCAATATATAAAAAACACATTTCCAGACATAATTCAGAGATCATGTATACTATTTGGGAAAGAAAAACAGAAACACATATAACGAAACAGGGTTCTGGTTCTGAGCATATTAAAATATTTAAAATTAAAATATTCCCCCTATTATTCATAACACAAAAACTCACACTCACTTTGATTGCTGAACACAAATCATATTTGTAAAAAAAAACTGATTGATTGCTGTCTTTTATACTGTACAATTATAAAGTGTTCATATCTGCTGTCCATAAAAGAAGTGCTGGAGCAACACTGATCTGACATAATCAAGTCAGAACGATCAATCATCATTATTCTACTATTCAGCCTTTTAATGTGCTATGTCAATTATAAAACCATTTGGTAAGTTAATATCCCATAGTTAAAGCAATAATGCACCCAAAAATGTAAACTTACTGAAAATCGACTCGCTCTCAGGCCATCCAAAATTTACATGAGTTTGTCTCTTCATCAGAATAGATTTGGAGAAATGTAGCATTACATCATTTGCTCACCAGTGGATCCTCTGCAGTGAATGATCATCTCCAGTCCATCAATTAATGTCTAGCGAAGTGAAAAGCTGCGTGTTTGTAAGAAACAAATTCATCAAGACGTTTTTAACTTCAAACAGTTGCTTAAAATTTGAGTCCTCTATCCATAAAATTGCTTTCTTGGTTAATATGTGTTGTTTCAAATTTGTTATCATTTCACTTTACAGCTTTTCATTTCACAAGATGTTAATTGATGGATTGGAGTCATGTGAATTACTTATGAATTACTGTGATGTTTTTTTTTTTTTACCAGCTGTTCAGACTCTTATTTTGCCAGCTCCCATTCACTGCAGAGGATCCATCTGTAAGCAAGTGAAGTAATGATACATTTCTCCAAATCTATTCTGATGAAGTATTTTTGAGTGAACTATTCCTTTAACATCCACCAATTTATGCTTATTTTTGTTCATACTGTATGAATTTCAGTGATTATAGCGCCAAAGAAATGTGCCAAGTCAAAATAAAAACATAAATACAAAGATAATTGTGGCATGTAGTGTCTTGGAGTACTAAAATGTACAAAAAACAAAATTACTGGCTCCAAAAGCAGTTATTTCAATGTTACAGTTACTGATTCGAAGAATGGCAGTGGTATATTAAAACTATCTGTAATAAGTGGTATATTAGGATTATCTGTAATATTCAGGTTTTTGTACCAATATTAAATATTTTATACAAATTAATTTATGCATTAGGAAGCCCTGTGTAATTTGTATAGACTCACTAAAGCAGTATTTATTAAGGCCAGTCTGGTAATGTGCATTAGTGCATATTATCTCAAGAGAAAAACTATTGTTTATCATCAGAAATGATAATATAAAGAAAGAGTTCCAGTTAAGCTAGCATTAAATAGCTGCTATGATCCATCAGAAGAGAGCCACTGTGCGAGAGCGTCCACTCCTCGTCGTAAAGGTCCAAAGTAAAAGTCCACGTTTTGTGAGAAGTCGACACACACATTTGAGTACGCCTCTCCAACGAGACAATAAAGAGCAGTCCCACACATGCTAATCACCACGGTAACCAGACACAAGATGAGAAGGATGAGGCAAGAGTTTCTGGCCGACTCATCTGTATGCATGAGAAAGATGAGCTTTGATCAGTCTCATATTAATGCAGAACAGAAATGTGAATACTTAAAGGCCCTGCGTGAATATTTGTTTACAATCATACCTTGATCGGAAGTATCATCTGGCTCTCTAAAGCGGACTCTGCATATGGTTGAGTCTTTTAGTGGCAAGCCATTCTCGTAGACTCTCTTCTTTAAAATGGAGACTAAGCCATTTGAGGAAAATCTCTACAGAAATATCAGAAATAAAGTATGAAATTAATCAAATTTGATGCATAAATTATTTTTAAGAAGCATGTACATGGCAAATTATGTAATAACAATCAATAACCAATAGGGGTCAGCATGTGCAATATCATAATGAACTGAACTACATTATTGGGATCAGACTTTAAAGGGATACTTGGGAAAACGTAGTACACTTTTAAAAAGAGTACTTCTTATGGAAATTATCCTAAAGAATATACTTAAGTGCGAACTAAATGGTATATTTCTAGACACATGAGTGCATGTTATTTACAATTAAATGAAAATGTACTACTTAAAATTTATATTAAATGTATTTGAATTTAACAGTGCTTTTTTAACCCACTTAAGTGGTACTTAAGTACATCGTTATATGTAATTTCATAATTATTTCTACAATTATAACAAGTGTACTTACATAAAGCATGCCAAAAAAGTATTAAAACTTTACTAAGTGCACCTTTTAAAGGTGTACTTAAGTGTGTTAAGAAAGTGTTTATTTCATTTTTTTTTTTAAATATACTTTTAAGATTTGAAGCACACTACAAATGCAAATTCAATTCATTTCAGCGCACTTCTTTTTCACAAGGGATAGTTCACCTAAAATAAATATTCCGTTATCATTTGCTTATTCAAAATCTACTTGTATTATCTACTTTCTTCTGTAGAACACAAAATAAAATATTTTGTCAAATGTATCCGTGTGTTTTTTTTCATCCTCACAGAGGTGTTTTGTTTTGGACCCAGCTGACTTTCATTGTATTGACAAAAATAGCTGAAAGGTTTTTTTTTTTTTATATTTTCTTTTGTGTTCCACAGAAGAAAGTCAGTCATACAGATTTGGAATGCTTTTCTTTAAAGTCATTCATTATGTTTGTTTTTCTAATATGCCTCATAGTATATCATGATGTGAAAATTAGTTTTGTTGTTGTTGTTGTTGTTGTGGTGTGTCAAATCAGTCCAAGTCAAATTAGAGGCCAAAACAAAATAGCTTCAAATCTGTATAAAATAATTGAGTTTAACAAACAAACAAATAATGTAATCATCATTCAGTTGTTGTGTTTGTTGATTGAAAAAGTCAGTAACTTTGACACAGTTCTGGAGAAGGTTTATGCAGTTGGGAGTGCTATTTAAGACAACCACACCCAATAGCTTTGAGAAACCATACACTCCCTGAACGCTTCTTTATAAAATTCCTGCAGCTGGCTGCCATAACGCTGAGGATGACATCACACTATTTTGCCTTCATGAAACCCTGTGGCTAAGAAATGTGGCCTGAGAATTGGAAGAAAGTCCCATTAGACATTTTACAAAGTCATAAAAATTCAATTTGAGGACCAAGATTAATACATTGCATATTTAGGCCCTGAGGAATACAAATCGTTCAGTAAGCGGATGGTTTGGAAAGACTGCAGCAGACGGATGGTGTCTCAGCATGCTTATTTTTTCTAAGGGCAGATGGTAATATGTAAGAGATTAAAATTACTCCTACAGCGTCTTAACTGTTCTACCTGAATATGGTTGGCCAGCTCATCCACAGGAACCTGGCCATCAACGACTGTGTCATCCTGCAGCTCCTCATTCCAGCACTCATCCTCCTCAAGACCTTCCTCGTCCTCTTCCTCCTCCTCATTCAATTCACAGTCCTCTTCTGGCTCCTGTTCAGCTCCCAGCCATGAGCAGTCATCTGCCCGGGTTTCTCTCTCGGTTGAGTTCACTGAAGCTTGTTCTGATTTTGATCTTCTGTGTTCTGACACAAGGGTTGGGCTGTTGTGAAGTCTTATGTCGTCCATGTTCTGCAATAACAGAAGGCTTTAATCAGACTCACAAAAACATAAACTGCATAGGTGGCTAATAAAACAAGTGTAATGTTTTACCTTTTCCAAAGAGAGGTTAGGTCTGAAAAAGGAGAAGTAGAATTCAATTTTCTATGTAATATAATATGCACATCTAAATGTTTAATTTGTGTAAGTATGCATATGTGTGTGTGTGTATGTATGTATGTATGTATATATATATATAAAGTAAAAAATGAAGTAAAGTAAAACGTGAAAATAAGGAAAAGTACATACATCTAATTTTTTTATGTTTCCCCTATAAATCTGTTTAAATTGATGGGGCTTGATGAGGCCTGGTTTTGTCAGGAATAAATATTTTAGGGAAGGAAATAAAATGCTATTATTATTATTTTCTACTTGCTTGGACAGTCCTTGTCTGCACACAGTCTCACCTCTGGTGTGTTTTGCAGATATGACTCAACAGTTCCATATGCTCTCTCTCTCTGTCAGTTCCATTCGGGTTACTTTCAGTTTGGACGCTGATTGTCCTCTGGGACTCTGAAACCAAACATATGGATTTGAGTCTTTGAATCATTTTGACTGTGTCTCATAGTCTCCCATGCATTTACCTACTCATAGAATATGTGAAAGCAATCTAAAAACATGCATGCTATTCTCAGTTCCTAATATTTCGTACCAAAAAAGCTACAGTCCACAGTCAGGTCTTGTTGCCAGTTAATCAGATAAGAAGGGAGAGTCTGACCTCTGTACTTCAGTGATACTGGTTAAATAACAGAGTCACATGTGGTCTGGGCAATGAAGTGCAGTTAGGAAATGAGCAATTTCCTGAGCTCAAACCATTCCACTTCTGTTTAGTTATGAAGGATGAAACTAGCATTTGTCCTATTTACAAAAGGAGTCTCATCCTTACCAGATAAAACAATGCTTCAGGAAATTCCCTCACATGTAAACAATGTAACCTCCCCTGGTTAAAAAGTTATTTCAGGAAGTATTTTTTCATATTATTATCCATAATCATCTGGCATCCTTACCCCATTTCTCTTGTATGGAGGCCAGATTAGACAGCAGTCTTTCATGATACAGCTTCTCCAGATGAAGAAACTCCACTGCCCACTGATCTGAAATGCTCGATGCTTAAAGAAACCAACACTTAAAAGTGTGTGTGTGTGTGTGTGTGTGTGTGTGTATCCATATTCTATATATACCCTTTTCAAAGATTTGTTATTTTTTTAAGAAATGCATACTTGTATTCAGCAAGAATGCATTAAATTGACCAAAAGTGTCAGTAAAGACATTTATAATGTTGCAAAATATTTCCATTTCAAATAAATGCTGCTCTTATGAACTTTCTATTCATCAAAGAATTGAAAAAAAAA
>NW_015505439.1:521463-558547 GCF_001515645.1 Sinocyclocheilus grahami | reverse complement strand
TACACAGAGCGTCAGCTGCCTGAAGGAGTGTTTTTTCCAGTCGGTCGCGGTTTCGTCCGGCTACAGCCCATTGAAACGTCCCTCCTGGACCCTCGTTACACGTCCGCGTAACCTCCTCCACTACAAACTGGCCGGTAAAACCGCTCGCTCCGAACACTATAATATGGTACGGTCTTTTGCTTGACGTTGTGAGCGTCGCCATTGTGAGTGATCCGCGTGCGAGGCAAACACAGACTAGGTCAGAGCGACCGCTGCTGCTCCTCTCTCTCTGCTGTCACTGTACAGTGTCCGTGCAAAATACAGGCGTTTAGTCAATCAGATTGTGTTTCTGATAAGTGTAGCTCAACCATAAATCCAACTGTTTGTGGGTGAAGATTCCAGAAACTGTCACACATTGAAGTAGAGAGACATCTCGTGCTGGAAAGGTGATATTACCACAACAGTTACACAGAGGAGGGTACAAGTACATTTTGTGACCATTAACATATTATATATGAAAGCAAACATATGTATATACCTAGCAATAAATTACATTTGAATGTCAGTTGATACATTGTAAGATCACAGCTTGTTAGTGACTGAATTAACACTGTTTTGAAGGCATCGGTCAAATTTAAAAGTCAGACCACTTATAACCATTCTTCTATTTATCATTTTTCTACAGTTTAACACAATTTTCTATTTATGAATACATTTTTATTACAAATTATTAATATGTCTGCATATACATTTGGTGTTAATGTTTCAGACCTTTGGCCCCCACTGTATGTTACGATTCACATATTTAAAAATGTAATTAAGCAATTTGAATGATTTCAATACATACTTTGCATTACAGTTGCATATCATATTGTTCATTTGGCAAGGCAATCATGATCATGACATTGCCTCTTGATCAGGCCTGTGTCACTAATGTTTTTTTGCTTTGTGCATCTTAAAACTTCAACTGTCCGAGAAGTTGTTATTGGATTCTGAAATGAAATTAGCTATGAGTCAGTCTGTGGGTTTCCAAAGAGAAATGCTCCTACTTCACCATAGGTTTTATTATATGTGCCAATTCCATTTCCTTTTCCTGCTGCGTCATCTTTTCTTCCATTCAGAGGACCAATCCAATATTATTATAGACAGAGCTACAGGATAAACCATAAACCACTTTCTAAATATAAAAAACACATTTCTAGTCATAATTCAGAGATCATGTATACTACTTGGGAAAGAAAAAAGAGCATACAACGAAACAGGTTTCTGGTTCTGAGCATATTCAAATATTTAAAATATTCCACAAAAACTCATTTTGACTGCTGAACACAAATCATATTTGTAATTAAAACAAACTGATTGATTGCTGTCTTTTATACTGTACAATACTACAATTATAACATCTTATATTTTGTACCTGCTGACTAAGTGTTGGAGCAACGATTAACTGACATCAAGTCAGAACAATCGATCATTGTTATTATTCAACCTGTTCATGTTCTATGTTAATAATAAAGCCATTTTGATAAGTTAATATCCCATAGTTAAAGCAATAATGCACCCAAAAATGAAAATTTACCAAAATGTAGATGAGTTTGTCTCTTCATCAGTATAGATTTGGAGAAATGTAGCATTACAGTGGATCCTCTACAGTAAAGGATCACCTCCAGTCCATTAATTAATGTCTTGTGAAGTGAAAAGCTGTGTGTTTGTAATAAACAAATTCGTCATCAAGACGTTTTTAACTTCAAACAGTTGCTGCCGGTTAAAATTTGAGTCATTTATCCATAATATTGCTTTCTTGGTTAATATTTGTTGTTTAAAATTAAAACTCCTGACTGATGGATTTGTTTCTTATAAACATAGCTTTTCATTTATCAAGATGGATTGATCTTAATTTCTTGTGGATTATTGTGATGTTTTTATCAGCTGTTTGGACTCTCGTTCTGACGGCACCCATTCACTTCAGATGTTACATTAGTGTGCAAAAGATATAATGCTACATTTCTCCAAATCTGTTCTGATGAAGAAACAAACTCTACATCTCGAGTGGTCTTAAGCTAAGTAAATTATGAGCCAATTTTCATTTTTGAGTGAACTATTCCTTCAATATACATCCATTTATGCTTATTTTTGTTCATACTGTATGAATTTCAGTGATTATAGCACCAATGAAAAGTGCCAAGTCAAAATAAAAGCATAAATACAAAGATAAGCATGGAATAAAGTGTCTTGGAGTACTAAAATGTACAAAAAACAAAATTACTGGCTCCAAAAGCAGTTATTTCAATGTTACAGTTACTGATTCGAAGAATGGCAGTGGTATATTAAAACTATCTGTAATAAGTGGTATATTAGGATTATCTGTAATATTCAGGTTTTTGTACCAATATTAAATATTTTATACAAATTAATTTATGCATTAGGAAGCCCTGTGTGACTCACTAAAGCAACATTTATTAAGGCCCGTCTGGTAATGTACATTAGTGCATATTATCTCAAGAGGAATACTGTTGTTAATCATTGGAAATGATAATATGAAGAAATAGTTCCACTGCATAAAATAGCTGCTATGATGCATCAGAAGAGAGCCACTGTGCGAGAGCGTCCATTCCTCGTCGTACAGGTCCAAAGTAAAAGTCCACGTTTTGCGAGAAGTCAGCACACACGTTTGAGTACGCCCCTCCAACGAGACAATAAAGAGCAGTCCCACACATGCTAATCACCACGGTAACCAGACACAAGATGAGAAGGATGAGGCAAGAGTTTCTGGCCGACTCATCTGTATGCATGAGAAAGATGAGCTTTGATCAGTCTCATATTAATGCAGAACAGAAATGTGAATACTTAAAGGCCCTGCGTGAATATTTGTTTACAATCATACCTTGATCGGAAGTATCATCTGGCTCTCTAAAGCGGACTCTGCATATGGTTGAGTCTTTTAGTGGCAAGCCATTCTCGTAGACTCTCTTCTTTAAAATGGAGACTAAGCCATTTGAGGAAAATCTCTACAGAAATATCAGAAATAAAGTATGAAATTAATCAAATTTGATGCATAAATTATTTTTAAGAAGCATGTACATGGCAAATTATGTAATAACAATCAATAACCAATAGGGGTCAGCATGTGCAATATCATAATGAACTGAACTACATTATTGGGATCAGACTTTAAAGGGATACTTGGGAAAACGTAGTACACTTTTAAAAAGAGTACTTCTTATGGAAATTATCCTAAAGAATATACTTAAGTGCGAACTAAATGGTATATTTCTAGACACATGAGTGCATGTTATTTACAATTAAATGAAAATGTACTACTTAAAATTTATATTAAATGTATTTGAATTTAACAGTGCTTTTTTAACCCACTTAAGTGGTACTTAAGTACATCGTTATATGTAATTTCATAATTATTTCTACAATTACAACAAGTGTACTTACATAAAGCATGCCAAAAAAGTATTAAAACTTTACTAAGTGCACCTTTTAAAGGTGTACTTAAGTGTGTTAAGAAAGTGTTTATTTCATTTTTTTTTTTAAATATACTTTTAAGATTTGAAGCACACTACAAGTGCAAATTCAATTCATTTCGGCACACTTCTTTTTCACAAGGGATAGTTCACCTAAAATAAATATTCCGTTATCATTTGCTTATTCAAAATCTACTTGTATTATCTACTTTCTTCTGTAGAACACAAAATAAAATATTTTGTCAAATGTATCCGTGTGTTTTTTTTCATCCTCACAGAGGTGTTTTGTTTTGGACCCAGCTGACTTTCATTGTATTGACAAAAATAGCTGAAAGGTTTTTTTTTTTTTATATTTTCTTTTGTGTTCCACAGAAGAAAGTCAGTCATACAGATTTGGAATGCTTTTCTTTAAAGTCATTCATTATGTTTGTTTTTCTAATATGCCTCATAGTATATCATGATGTGAAAATTAGTTTTGTTGTTGTTGTTGTTGTGGTGTGTCAAATCAGTCCAAGTCAAATTAGAGGCCAAAACAAAATAGCTTCAAATCTGTATAAAATAATTGAGTTTAACAAACAAACAAATAATGTAATCATCATTCAGTTGTTGTGTTTGTTGATTGAAAAAGTCAGTAACTTTGACACAGTTCTGGAGAAGGTTTATGCAGTTGGGAGTGCTATTTAAGACAACCACACCCAATAGCTTTGAGAAACCATACACTCCCTGAACGCTTCTTTATAAAATTCCTGCAGCTGGCTGCCATAACGCTGAGGATGACATCACACTATTTTGCCTTCATGAAACCCTGTGGCTAAGAAATGTGGCCTGAGAATTGGAAGAAAGTCCCATTAGACATTTTACAAAGTCATAAAAATTCAATTTGAGGACCAAGATTAATACATTGCATATTTAGGCCCTGAGGAATACAAATCGTTCAGTAAGCGGATGGTTTGGAAAGACTGCAGCAGACGGATGGTGTCTCAGCATGCTTATTTTTTCTAAGGGCAGATGGTAATATGTAAGAGATTAAAATTACTCCTACAGCGTCTTAACTGTTCTACCTGAATATGGTTGGCCAGCTCATCCACAGGAACCTGGCCATCAACGACTGTGTCATCCTGCAGCTCCTCATTCCAGCACTCATCCTCCTCAAGACCTTCCTCGTCCTCTTCCTCCTCCACATTCAATTCACAGTCCTCTTCTGGCTCCTGTTCAGCTCCCAGCCATGAGCAGTCATCTGCCCGGGTTTCTCTCTCGGTTGAGTTCACTGAAGCTTGTTCTGATTTTGATCTTCTGTGTTCTGACACAAGGGTTGGGCTGTTGTGAAGTCTTATGTCGTCCATGTTCTGCAATAACAGACTGCTTTAATCTGACTCACAGAAACATAAACTGCACTGGTGGATAATAAAACAATTGTAATGTTTTACCTTTTCCAAAAAGAGGTTAGGTCTGAAAGAGGAGAAGTAGAATTTGTCAAATTCATTTCAGTATTATAACTCTGCTGTTGTTAAATAATATACATAATGATTTATTATTTGCTACATTTATAATCTGTATGTAATATTTATATAATATGTACATCTAAATATTTAATTGATATATTTTTTAAAGTCATGTTATAAAATGTAAAAAAAAAAAAAAAGATATATTATTTGAGATTCCCTTTCGTGGAACTTCGAACTGCGTCCTCTTTGTACTAGTTGCGACGGTAGTGACGTCGTGGCTGTCACCGGCCAAACAAGTTGGTGTTTTTTCAATGTAGGCTTCAGACACGGGTCACGACGAGGCGTTCCCCATAGCGACCCCTAGAGGACGCAGTGTCTCGTTACCCTCAGGGAACCATGGTTACACAAGTAACCTGAGACGTTATATATTAAATATATATATATATATATATATATATCTCAAATAATATATCTATTTTTACATTTTATAGAATTAAGTTTAATTTACATTAATACACCTTAGCTTCTCAAGGCTCTTTTACAAAGTAAAAACAATACATATTTACAGTTTTTTTGATCACATGAATTCAACCTTTGTGAGCATAAGAGACTACTTTCAAAAACATTTAAAAAAATTACTTTTAAACTAACTTAAAAACTTTTAAACTGTAAAATTCTATATAACTGGTATGTATATATACCATATATACAAGTGTGTGTGATTAGTAAAAAAATTTTTTTTTAATAATGTAAAAAATATTATTTGTAAATATTTTACGTATAAATATATACGCACCTTTAAACATAACTTTTTACAAAGTAAAATTTTTTTTTTTTTAAATAAATACAATAGGGAACAGGTCAAAACACTCTTAAACAAGTCAAAAAAGAATGAAGAAAGGTACAAATTCATGTAATTTTTGATGTTTTTCCCTATAAATCAGTTTAAGTTGATGGGGCTTGATGAGGCATGCTACTGCTTTGGATAAATATTTTAGGAAGGGAAAAATGCTGTAATTATTATTATTCTCTGCTTGCTTGGAGAGTCCTCGTCTACACAGTCTCACCTCTGGTGTGTACTGCAGATATGACTCAACAGTTCCATATGCTCTCTCTCTCTGTTAGTTCCATTAGAGTTTAAAGGAGAGTTACTTTCGGTTTGGACGATGATTTTCCTCTGAGACTCTGAAACCAAACATATGGATTTTGACTGTGTCTCATTTTCTGTCACACATATATAGTATGTACTCACAGAACATCTGAAAAGCAATATAAAAACATACATACTTAGACATAGTTCCTGATATTTCAAGAAAAAAAACCTTTGTACCAAAAAAGCTACAGCTATGTGACATTCTTCAGGTTTAGTTTTTCCACAGTCAGGTCTTGTTGGCAGTTAAATTAGATAAGAGGGGAGAGTCTGACCTCTGTACTTCAGTGATATTGGTGAAGTAACAGAGTCACATGTGGTCTGGGCAATGGAGTACAGTTGGGAAATGAGCAATTTCCTGAGATCAAACCATACCACTGCTGTTTATTTATGAAGGATGAAACTAGCAATTCAACTTACAACAGTATTGCCCTATTTACAACAGGAGTCTCATCCTTACAAGATAAAACAATGCTTTAGGAAATTCTCTCACATGCATACAATGTGACCTCCCCTGGTTCAAGTAAAAAAAACAACTCCAGTGAGCACATTTGAGTAGTTTGTCTTGTTAACAGATCTGATTTTAAATGTGCATGGTGTTTAGTCGATAAGTGTTTAAGCTTATTTACATGCAGGATGCCTGGAAACGCTGACAAAATATAGAAAAACAAGAATAGATTATTTTTGTACTACTTATATCATGTTTTGGCTTAATTTATTTAGGCAGTTTAAAACAGAAGCAAGTTTACATCTTGCAGTTCTGTTTTTTGTTCCTGCCATGGAATAAAATAAATAAATAAGGTATTTTGCCATTTTTTAAACTCACAATTTCTTCTTGCAATTGAGAGATTATCTAACAATTCTGACTTTTTTTCATAAAATTGCAAGTTAACATTATGTTGTACTGACTTTATATGTCACATTATGAGAAAAAAGTCAAAATTGTGAAATCTAAACTTAATCTAAAATAATTGCATGAGTTACCTATAAAAACTCCAAGTTACCTTCTTTATTGTTTTTTATTCCGTGGCTGAAACAGGGTTCCACAGAAAGAGCTTTGAAGAATAAGATTACTGCTTTTATTTCCTTAAAATATCCCAAACAAGAGTAATCTAGCTAACCTAGGGATTTTTGTAATTTATTAGTCCACACAGACATTTGTCAGGTTAACAGTATAGACTGCATCATCCTTCTTTTTTATTAACTATCCAGGTGTATCTGATGACGGATGCAGAGACAAAAATGCATATGCACACTTTTATTTAAAGACAACAAGATCTTTTTATGCCAGTTTTTCTTTTGGTTGTGGGCTTTATGTGAGAGTAACCTTTTTAAACTCCCAGTGCACACACCTGGTGTAAGGAATGAGGGAGGAGCATGTGATCATTGTGTTCAACGAAGGACTGCAGTGCAGCCAGAAGAGAAGGACTAGGCCCAGGTGGTTCAATCCCAGAGAGACTGCCTGTACAGAGATCACAGCAGGAGTGAATTCAGGAACACTACTTATAGCTTCAGTAAATCAGTCAATCCAGTGCTTCTTGAGCACATTTTTTAACAAGTTTATGGTTAATGATTTTATTAAATTACTTAATATCGCATGTGACTAGCCAGTACGTTTAAATGTAACCTTAAATAAACAGTCAGCCAAAATCACAATTCACAACAAACCTGAATGCTGAGATTTTTTTATGGAACACAAAATGATCATTTGAAAGAAATCTCAATCAGCTCTTTTCCATACACCAATAGCTCATAGTGCGTCCTCGCAAGCTCCATTAAAAACACCATAAAAGTGATCAATATAACTTGTGTGTTATTTAAAATATTTCTAAAGGAGTCTCTTATGCTCACCAAGGCTGTATTTATGAACAAAAATACAGTAAAAACAGTAATATTATTAAATATGATAATTTAAAATAACTTTTCTATTTTAATACATTTTAAAATGTGATTTATTAATGCTAAATTTTCAGCAGCCATTACTCCATTCTTCAGTCACTTTGTGCAACAACTTTGTAGTTTGTGCTGCTTCATTTTTGTGTGGAAGCAGTGATACATATTGTTTCAGGATTTGTTGAAGAATAAAAAGTTAAAAAGAGCAGCATTTATTTGAAATAAAAATCTTTTATAACAAGGTAAAAGCTTTTATTGCTACTTTTGATGAATTTAATGCACCCTTGCTGAGTAAAAAAGTATTAATAAAAAAAAATAGTAATAATCTTATTGATTACTTTTGCAAGTCATATGGACCACTTCTACATATATATACACAGTATACATTGTATATATATAGATATACCGTATATAGATATAGATATATATACACATGCATACATATATATATCTACCTTTTGTGTTCCAAGAAAAATTGAAGTACTTCCATTCCAATTTTAGGATGAACTACAACTTAAGTATAAATTTTATTCATCAAGAAAACAATATGGTTAATCACAGCACCAGAATACTGAAATATTACATGCTTACCATGATCTACAGAGCAGCTATGGCTCTTGATGTTTGCTGGAGACCTCTCTTCTGGGTTCCTGTTCTCGGAGTTGTCCAAGTCCATAACCTCTGCCTCCTGCAGTTTGTTCTGATTCTCATCAGAGGCTGTTAGGAAAGACGAAATGATGTCCTCTGCGGTCGGAGTTATTCTGCCCATTTCCTTCCATCTTACAGACTTCCTCATCTCGGACTCCTCCATAACTGCAAGGCGATCACAAAGAAGATAGACGGTCATGAAAATTAATCTATATCTTCATCAGAATTCAAGAGGAAACATTTTAAAGACTTGATGTCAGTTTTTCAAATTCTTTGCCCTGCAGTTCCTTATGCTGTTCATATTTGCCATCAGTGACAATGCAAAACATTTATCATAAAATGAATCTTTGAGTCCAAAAGAATTCAGAGAGAAAACACAAGTAGGACAGGTTTGGTGTTGTTGGACATTTTTTCAAGCAGATCTTAGGCCTTACTTGAGGAAAAACTAGTGAAGCTCTCAAACAGTGTGTCCTAACAGCGAACCAATGCTCACTTCAGTTACTCCTGAAGCCGGCAGCAAGCGTAAACTGACAGGTGTTATCAAAAACAAGAGCCAGTTATAGCAGCAATGCATAATTCATGGGATAGGGGCTCTTGTCTTTCACTCTATTCAGGCATTTCGAAGGATGAGCAGTGAAACCAGAGACAGAGAGATGGAAAAAGGGTGGAGTGTGGATGAGTGTCCTCATTGTAAATAAAGTGTCACTGCCAGTGTGGTAACAGAACAGGGTGTATGATGAGCTGGAAAAGGCTGAAAGAATAGTCGAGATGTTTCTTGACATGACATGACCACAACTGGCCTGATCGGTGTCAAGATGAACCCTTATGAAAGCTGAACAGTGTGAACATATAACAACAGGCTGAGCAAATAATAAGATATGCCGAGATTGACACTGTATCTAATGCAGCAGGAGGGCAACAGTTTTGTTTGCACAAATTGTGCTGAAATATATAGTTTAAGTATTGAACAAATTATTTATTTAATATACTGTGCATACACACTTCCATTCATGGGATGTTTTTGAAAGAAGTCTCCGATGCTCTCTGATTTATTTGATCAAAAATACTGTAAAAACAGTAATATTGTGAACTATTATTACAATTTAAAATAACCGTTTAAAATTTTAATACTTAAAAGTGTAATTTTTTCCTGTGATGGCAAAGCTGAATTCTCAGCAGGCATTACTCATGCCTTCAGTGTCACATGATCCTTCATAAAGCATTCTAATATGCAGATTTTAATCAGTGTTGAAAATATTATTTTTGTGGAAAATGTGATATATTCTTTAAGGATTTTTTTAAAATATCAAGTTCAGATGAACAGCATTTTCTTGAAAAAAATATAATTTTGTAACAATGTAGAAGTCTTTACTGTCACTTTAGATCAATTTAATTTAGTTGACAGCAATGTAACTTAATGAAGTTTACTTTTTACTAAAAAATGCTGGGGGGTTTTGTAATGGAAACATATTTTAGAATTGTTTATATTGTTCCAAGTACCTTGAGGTACCATGTAAAAATGGCATTTTCAAATGTCAATCATTTAATACCATTGTATATATTAAAAACTTTGTATTACAATAATTTTATACCATGGTACCACCACGATCCTATGGTTGTGATGCTATTACCTAACAGGCTAATATGTGTGTGTGTGTGTGTGTGTGTGTGTGTACCTGTTTTTCTATTCTGGTGGGGACTTAAACCTGAATACACACAGACTCATAGGGACTCGTGTCACGGTGGGGACCTAAATTGAGGTACAAAAGCTTATAAATCATACAGAATGAAGTTTTTTGAAAATCTAAAAATGCAGAAAGTTTCCTGTGAGGGGTAGGTTTAGGGGTAGGGTTGGTGTAGGGCAATAGAATATACGGTCTGTACAGTAGAAAAACCATTACGCCTATAGAGAGTCCCCACAAGGATAGCAAACCAGACGTGTGTGTGTGTGTGTGTGTGTGTGTGTGTGTGTACACGTTTTTGTGACAAATGAGGACATAAATTTGTATAATGACAAAGGTATGACATAGATATTACAAGGAGAAGGTGACTTTTCAGGACATTACCCCATGTCCCCACTTTTCAAAATGCTTATAAATCACACAGAATGGAGTGTATTGAAAATCTGAAATAGTACAAAGTCTCCTCAATTTGACAGGCAAAGTGATTCGTTTGTCCAGACGTCGAGACATGCCTATATTTAACAGCAGCCAGGTGTTCACATGCCTGAGGAAAATATTACATAAATAATATAGTAAATCAGAACATTTATTGAAGAAAAGAGAAAAGAAAATGAATGTGTTCTCTGCCCCTTTGGTCAACTTTTAAACTTGTAGCTTATTGAGAATCCGTGTATCATTCGATCATTCGTTTTTTTATTTAAAATTGAAAGCAGAAAAATTTGAAAACGGCTCCTTTTTCGTGTTTTTGTTTTTTTCCGAAAAACGAAAAACGAGAATTCAGCTTAAATTCTATTTACCCACAGAATTTATGAGAAATATAACTGCATACATGCTAAAGTACACCTTAATGCAATTTTATATTTAGTCTTGTCAGGTGCACGTACACTAGTGTGTTTTTATAAACTAAATGGATGACTGAGCAGTCTTCACCAACTTCACAAAAGCAAACAATATATAATAATGTAATAATAAGCAGTGTGAACTCCTCAGACTATCTCCTTCAGTTATTATGAATTACACATCATCAACAACAACAGGAAAAAGCTGGTATACAGGAAAAGTGTTTGTGTTCTGTTTCAGTAATCCATCAGCATCATAGCCTATCAAAAGCTATTCAAAACTTTTTCAGAACTCTTTCCCCAAAATATAAATAAACTATGTGCTGACATGACAGCTGTGAGGACAAACATGAAATTGGAGAAGGAAGTAAACGCAACCCTTGAAACATAGAGTCATTACGGTGGGCTGCTGCAGTCTGTACTGTCTCTGACTTTATAATAGGGTCGTTTTTATCCTATTGTACCATCTGTGAACTCTGCATTTCATCTCAGCCGGGTAATAGGCCTATGTGTTGTGACAGCACAATGAGCTGATCAGTAGACTCACTGCAATATGTCTCAATGTTTTAGTAATCCTCTGTGAAAAGCAAACAGTTTTAATGTCTATTCTTCTTCTTTTTAAAAAAGAAAAAAGAAAATAATGTTTCTAATCTGATGATTACAATGGGTATTAATTAATAAATTACTACAATTTTTGTAAAAGCATTACTTAAATACAAACAGTGCATAATAACCTTTTATTAGCGCATACAAGGATCAAAGGCATTTACAATAAACTTACAAAAAATGACTTCTTTACAGTGTATTTATCAGCTTTGAAGGTGCCTTTGAATGAACTCAAAAAGGTGACTCTCAGAAAAAAAAAAATTAAAAAAAAAAACTGTATCCCCAAATAAAGGCAATTTTTTACCCTGGCTTAATCCTTTTTTTATTTCACACCAGTCATTTTGAAAAGGAATGGGTTATTACTTTTCAATTTGCGAAATGGAGCCCAATACTGTGTGTCTGAAACAATGAGGTTCTAGAATGATACAACGAGTTGTTTAACAATAGATACATTTTAAACAAAATAATGCTTGAGAAAGATACAGATTAAATGTTGAACATTTTTTACAGCTCATTGCGCAGTTATATAGCTCACATGCTCATTGCAACACACACACACACACACACACACACACACAAAATAAAAGTTTATATGTAAACCTTATATTTAAACCTACATATATCACACACACACACACACACACACACACACACACACATAAAATAAAAGTTTATATGTAAACCCTATATTTAAACCTACATATGCCAAATATATTATGTGTATATATATATATATATATATACATATATTATTTTAGTTTAGGGCTTAAGGCCTACATTAGAGGATAAGACCTGTGAAAGAAAGCCAAACCACTGTGGTCAATGTTGAAATCTACGCTAATGCAGTGTTGATCATACGGATAGTGAATGCTTTATGATTTAATGCTCTCTATCTATATTGCCAAACTTTTACCGAGACAAAAATGTCCTTGTTCCTATAACTATAACCATAACAGTAATATTTAAGACTTAAAATATCCCACTTTCTATAACCATGAATTCACTGAACACACATCTAAACCGGGTTTAGGTTAATGCTTTGTCTGATATCTAATGCATTTGTCCACTGATATTATCTTCTCTGTCCTGAGTCTGTCAAATCATATTTACACGAAATGAATTATTTAAGAATCCATTATCTCTGCTACAGTTGCTAGATGTGCAGTGCTGAGTGCGATCTAACTACCAGGTGCTACCCTGAAAGCGATATAATTTGAAACTCAAGACAAGTCCCATCAGTGTGAACTGTAGAGAGTGAAGTCAGGGCGAGCTACAATTAAACTAAATTGATTTCCCTTCCTCAAGGAGGTGGTGCGATGGAATGGGAAGGCCATTAACATCACATTCAGAGGTTACAGTATGAGCAGGCTTCTCTAAATCGTCAGGCAGCTAGAAAGCAGTCACATCACAAGGACAGACTGAATGACATCTAAATCATCTGATCAGTGTGGTGTGGTATGTAAGGAAGGAACATTTTTCCTTATTCAGAAAATGGTACACAAAGAAAACATTTAAATGATGAATACTCCAGTCATAACAGTACCTTAATAAAACTGTTTAATTTTTCATGGAGGTCATGGTAGCTGCCATGTTAACATCCCTTGACCTGTCAAATACTCACTTCATCTAGCTAACTAAATAATAAATAATGGATGTATGTGAACAGAGAATTGTTATTATTTTTTATTTGTTTTGGGGGGTTTTTTACCATGGAAAATGTAATCCACCACTGAGAAAATAAAATAGCCACACTACCATTCAAAAGTTTGTACGATTTTTTTTTTCTTTTTTAAGAGATAAATACTTTTGCAAAGATGCATGAAACTGATCAAAAGTAACAGTAAATACTATTATAATATTTCAAAACATTTCTATTTTAAAAAAATGCTTTTCTTTTGAAGTTTCTATTCAATAAAGCATCCTATTTTTTTTTTTTTTTTTACAAAAATATTAAGTAGCACAATGGTTTAAACATTGATAATAAGAAATGAGCATATTACAATTACAGGATCATGTGACACTGAAGACTGGAGTAATAGCTCTTGAAAATGCAGCTTTGACATCACAAGATATTAAAATAGAAAACAGTTACTTTAAATTGTAATAATATTTCACAATATTATTGCCTTTACTGTATTTATCAAATAAATGCATTCTAAGTGACCATAGGAGACTCCTTTCAAAAACATAAAAAATTCTTACTGACCCCAAAACATTTTCATGGTAGTGTAATTCTAGTTATTCATTCTAGTTATTCTAGCATTTGCATGCTAGTATAAATCTTTTCTCTATATTTCTCATAATTAGCAACTGTATGTTTCATAATCAGACATAATATTTCATAATGTGACATTATATCTCAATTTCTTTATTTCCTGCAGTGTGTTTTTAAACCTTTACTCTTCCATATTTCTACAGTCTCTTTCTCAGGCTTGCATATTTCTACAATCAGTAATTGAAAACTTAACAAAACATTTACATAACAGCAGAATATAAATCAAATTACTGAGTGCACCTTAAAGAATTTTTTTTAAATCTATGAATTCGGTCTATTACTAATTTAATAGCAAGTTAAAAACGACCGTAATATAACAATATATCACTTAATAATACATCCCACATCCAAACATTCTGGAATGTGACATTATATCTCAATTTCTTTATTTCCTGCAGTGTGTTTTTAAACCTTTACTCTTCCATATTTCTACAGTCTCTTTCTCAGGCTTGCATATTTCTACAATCAGTAATTGAAAACTTAACAAAACATTTACATAACAGCAGAATATAAATCAAATTACTGAGTGCACCTTAAAGAATTTTTTTTAAATCTATGAATTCGGTCTATTACTAATTTAATAGCAAGTTAAAAAACGACCGTAATATAACAATATATCACTTAATAATACATCCCACATCCAAACATTCTGATGGTCTTTAGTAGCAATCATTCAAAAATTAACATTTGTAGTGAACATTTAAGCCATACCTTCCCCATCCCAGGTGTTTCTTTGCTCTTACTAGCAGCTTGAAAAATGTTTGCTGGTGTTGGAGGAGGAGATTTCTGCAGAAGACTACTGAAGTTTGTCATACGCTGGGAAGCACTGCTCTCTGAGAAGTGCCTTCCTCTTCTAACCATTACATTCAACTTCTGTGCTGCCCTGTGGATGTTCAGTGATTTGACAGAATTACAAATTACAGCATTTCTTTGTTTTCTACAACACACACCTTTAGTTATTTTTTTTTCTGGTCAGCACCTATTACCTGACAAATAAAGACAAGGCAGCAGATGTTCCTGCAGGTAGCAGAGAGGACATACTGGAAGAACGCGTTGGCTGTGTGGCACCGTAGTTGCATAGTGCTGTAGAGGTCCCATTTTCCTTCTCATTCACCTTCCCTGCAGGCAAAGGACTCTGGGAAGACGGAGAAAGATTTATCTTCACTGATATTGTCAAGCTTTTTTTTTCCCAACCTCAGGCCATTCTTGAATGTAGATGAGTTTGTTTCTTTATCAGAACAGGTTTGGAGAAATTTAGCATTACATCACTTGCTCACCAATGGACCCTCTGCAGTGAATGGGTGCCGTCAGAATGAGAGACCAAACAGCTGATAAAAACATCCCAATAATCCACAAGTAATTCACACAACTCCAGTCCATCAATTAATGTCTTGTGAAGTGAAAAGTTGTGTGTTTGTAAGAAACAAATCCATCGTTAAGGCATTTAATCCATCACTTCTGGCCATAATAGGAGTCCATAATCCATTATAATGCTTCCTCCAGTGAAAAGTTCATCATCTGTTGTCCTCTCACATCAAAATCCACCAACATATTTAGAAATGTTTTGGATGGTTGTTGCTTGTAAACTGTGCTTCATCCTCATTCTCTCCTGATTCAGACAAGACAACTTTTTCACTGCAGAAAGCAATATTATGGATATACAATTCAAATTTTATATAGAAGCAGTGGTTTAAAGTTAAAAGCATCTTATTGATTAATTTATAACAAACACACAGATTTGAATCTCACAAGACATTAATTGATGGACTGGTATCGCATTGATTGCTTGTGGATTATTGTGATGTTTTGTGAGCTGCTTGGACTATCATTCTGACGGCACCCATCCACTGCAGAGGATCCATTGGTGGAGCAAGTGATGTAATGCTAAATTTCTCCAAATCTGTTATGACGAAGAAGCAAACTCATCAACATCTTGGATGGCCTCATGTTGGGTATATTAATTTCTGGGTGAACTATACACTAAATTGGACAGGCAATATGTTTATACAGTTCAATAAACTTTAATTGAATGTCTTTCTGACATTGATTAAAAAAATATGCCAGTGTGAACACTACACCCTGAACATAAGTGTGTTTAATGCACTGCAGTCAGACACTATTATTAGTGAATGCCACTACAAGCCGATTCATACGTGCAGATGAAGTCATGAACCTAATTTTATATGTGTCTCAGCATACGGGCAATGAATGCCTGAGGCTGCAGGCGCTGACGGTACAAGTCATACTTCAGTACAAAATCTAACCTCTTCTCAGCAGAAAAAAATACAGACTGTATTCCTTTGCCTCTGTTTGAGAAACCATCGCTTGGCTGCAGTCATCCGCATATCCAGGGTTACTCCCTGCCTTTATGTCTCATCAATGCTTCAATCCAGCCATGCGAAATAGGAGCCCCCTCTTTGCTCCCCTCCAGTGGCAGAATGTAATGCCAATTAGCACTGGGAGCAACCCTCGGGCAGAGATGGCAATATTGGCCCTGCTGTTATTCCTTTCTCCATCTCTGCTTTCTTTCCCTCACTTCTCTGTAGTCCAGAGAGAATCTAAGATTTAATTATGTGCACATCTTATTTCCACTGTTACGCTTTCCATAAAAGCATGCTTATCAGTGTTGTGTGTTTGCCATTCCAAATAAAAATCTACAAAATTAATCTCTTCTGCTTTTACTCCATGCATTAATATATACGCCTATATTTTTTAAATTCCACTCCAAGGACTGAGTGAGTCCACCTTGTATGTTTGTGTAATGAAATGGAGCTGGACTAATGGACTCTGCCATGATGCTCTCGGTCAGCATCATATAAAGATCTGGTTCCTACTGAGTGCTGATGGAGTTGTCTGAGACGTTCACTCTCTGCCTCACTTCCATAATGCGTTCTCATTTTATCTGTATTTACGAGCGCTGTGTATGAATATTTCACTGGTCATTAAATATTACAGCGATATTGATCAAGCTTCTTTTTTTCTGACAGGCTTCTCTGTGGCATGGATAAAATGTGGGTTTAACCATTTACCAGAAACAGTCCTGTATCTGCTGCCTCTGGATCTAATCAAGGCCGACTAGAGGGCAGTGTATCATATGATGGCACACATGTGTCCTGGTGAGCAGACAGCTACACATATTTAATTTATATACTCTTACATTATGCACATGGATGATGTACTGGACATAATATATGAACAGCAGAGGAAGTGCTTCATTCTTTGCTATAATTATTTGGAAAAGGAATACATACATTACCGCTGAAAAGTTCTGTAAGACTTTATCATGTTTTTAAAAAAAGTGTTTTATGTTCACCAATGCTGCATTTATTTGATACTTTAAAATATGGTAAAAATATTGTGAAATATTATTGCATTTTAAAATAATTGTTTTCTGTTTTAAAATTTAATTTATTACTGTGATTGTAAAGCTGAATTTTCAGTAGTCATTACTTCAGTCTACAGTGTCACATGATCCTTCAGAAATCAATCTAATATTCAGATTTAATGCTCAAGAAATATTTTTTATTTATTACCAATTCTGAAAGGTTTTGGCTTATTATTATTTTTGTGAAAAATTAATAGAGATTTCAAAAGAACAACATTCATTTGAAATAGAAATCTTTTGTAACAATGCAAAAATCTTTACTGTCAATTTTATCAAATGAATGTCTTTGCTGAATAAATGTCTAAATTTCTTGACCAAAAAAAAACAAAACAAACACAAAACTTTTGAATGGTAGTGTATGCTCAGTATTATATTAAAGTGATAGTTCACCCAAAAAGGAAAATTGTATCATTATTTACTCACCGTCATGACATATCAGAATATAATTTGAAGAAGTTTTTGTCTGTACAATGAAAGTCAAGAGGCTCAAAAAAAACACACAACCCAAATAACTTTCATTTTATGGACGAAAACTGTATTCCACACAATTAAGAAAGTAAATGGGTTTTGAACAACATGGTGATTAAATGAATTTTAATTTTTGGGCTAGCCAACCCTTAAGTACAGTGGCCGAGAGAGCTCAACACACTGCAACTTAAGAAAACATATGCAAATAGAAAAAGCACCAGCAAATTAAGAGAATATATTCATCAGTTTGACAACACATGTGCTGCAAATACTCGCAGCACAACTAGGGATGCTCCGATCCGCCTTTTTCACCTCCGATACCGATTCCGATACCTAGGGTTCGGTATTGGCCGATACGATTCGATACCAGTGACGTTTTTTTCCCTCATTTAAATAAATGTAGAATTTATATATCTCTGTGTGTGGAACTGATAATCATTCTTTCACAATCTACTAGATACAGAATACTTAATTATAAAGAAAAATAAAATAAACAAACATGAAAAAATATAGGCCTATGTATATTTATTTTCTTTTATTATATTGTCTTTCGGATGAGACGTTAAACCGAGGTCCTGACTCTCTGTGGTCATTAAAAAAAATCCCATGGCACTTCTCGTAAAGAGTAGGGGTGTTACCTCAGTGTCCTGGCCAAATTGCCCCCCTGGCCTTTGTCAATCATGGCCTCCAAATAATCCCCAACCACTTGATTGGCTCTATGACTCTCTCTCCTCTCCACCTGTATCTGGTGTGTGGTGAGCACACTGGCGCTGTTATTCTGTGGCTGCCGTCGCATCATCCAAGTGGAAGCTGCACACTGGTGGAGGTTGATGAACCATGGTGGTTAACCATGATTAAACTATGGTTGGTGTAGCAAAACCATGGTTAATTTGTGGTTACCTATAGTAACCATGTTTTTTCTTTTAATATTAAAACCATGGTTAATTTTCGTAGGGGACGTTGTGCAAATTAGCTAGCCAGCTTACATAACATTTCACAGTTACAGTAATTGTGTATTTCGCCGGCTTATTTAGGCTAATGATATCCAAAATCACAATGTTAAAATAAACAAAAATCTCACCTTTCAGAGCAGACATGGATAAACATGTCCCAGCCATGGGTCGTCACTTGTTGCTGTTCCCTTAAACATTCTATTGTGGTCTGTGTGCATTTGCAGCGCGTTTCTGTATTTGGTTGTGTTGTGAGTATTTGCAGTGCGTTTCTGTATTTGGTTGTGTTGTGAGTATATGCAGCGCGTTTCTCTATTTGGTCACGTTGTGTGTATTTGCAGCATATTTGGTTGTGTTGTGAATATTTGCAGCGTGTTTCTGTATTTGGTTGTGTTGCAAGTATTTGCAGCGAGTTTCTGTATTTGGTTGTGTTGTGAGTATATGCAGCGCGTTTCTCTATTTGGTCACGTTGTGTGTATTTGCAGCATATTTGTGTGTGTTGTGTATATTTGCAGCGTGTTTCTGTATTTGGTTGTGTTGCGAGTATTTGCAGCGCGTTTCTGTATTTGGTTGTGTTGAGAGTATTTGCAGTGCGTTTCTGTATTTGGTTGTGTTGTGAGTATATGCAGCGCGTTTCTCTATTTGGTCACGTTGTGTGTATTTGCAGCATATTTGGTTGTGTTGTGAATATTTGCAGCGTGTTTCTGTATTTGGTTGTGTTGCGAATATTTGCAGCACGTTTCTGTATTTGGTTGTGTTGCGAGTATTTGCAGCGCGTTTCTGTATTTGGTTGTGTTACAAGTATTTGCAGCGTATTTCTGTATTTGGTTGTGTTAAGAGTATTTGCAGTCCATTTCTGTATTTGGTTGTGTTTTGCGCATTTGCACCGCATTTCTGTACTTGGTTGTGTTACGAGTATTTGCAGCGCGTTTCTCTATTTGATTGTCTTGTGAGTATTTGCAGCATGTTTCTGTATTTGGTCATGTTGTGCGTATTTGCAGCGTGTTTCTGTATTTGGTTGTGTTATGAGCAATATGTTATTAAATACCGTATTGGCCCGAATATAAAACAACCCTGATTATAAGACGACCCCCCCCTTTTCCAGATGTACCTTTTGGAAAAAGGCTTTTTAAAAACCAAATCTTGTTTTTTCTCAGTAAAACACATTTTGTTTTCAATTATTTTCATATTGCATATTTTTCCTATTTTAATTTTTGTTTTGAAAGTATGGTAAAAACTGGTTAAATGTACCAACAATCACATTTAAAAAATATACACTTTTTGATATACCATTAAAATTTTTTTAAAATAACAGGTAGCCCATCTGAATTATCCATCTAATAGTAGCCTACCAAAATCTTATTAACAGTAGTAGTTAAATCTTACTGTAGTCTTCAAATCTGGATACTGTCTTACATTTTAAAATCAAAGGGAGTTTGGTCCCATCAGGCTCATGCAGCTGTAAGGTTTTCTTTTTCTTTTGTTTTACTCGCGATCTTTACAACAGGCATTACATTACGTATTTCATGGAACACTCGTTTTATGCGTATTTGGCGCCACCTATTGTTGTGGGTGTATTATTGACATGTCAAAGTCTAGACCCTGAATATAAGACGACCGCGTTTTTTCAGATGTATTTCCAAGAAAAAAACATTGTGTTATATTTGGGTCAATACGGTACATAAAAAATAAAATAAAAAATTGGCCCACCTTTTGAGACATTGAATTGTTTCCTTTGCATGAGGACAGGGGCCACAGGGCCTCCAAATGTTGACGTCCTTTAATCCAGCAATCCGGTGCTGCATTGATGGGGCTTTGATGGGGGTCTGAGACAACAGATCGGTGGCTTGAGGTTCTGGGGAGCGTTTGTGAGCCTGAGTCTAGGCTTGTGGATGGGATGTTGGCAGTGGTAGGTGGAGCCCATATGGCCCGGTCCTGGGTGAGGATCGTGCGGATAGCCTCCTGCTTCAGCTGGCTAAAGTGAGTGGAGCAGACGCCACAGCGTCCGTCCACGTTGCCCCAGGCTTCTACAGTACTAGCAGGTGGTTTCATGCTCTCATAAAGATGAATGAAAACTTTGGGATCCTGAGGCAGAGAAAAAGAGATGTTGTTGGTGACAGTTAACTCATCAGAACATATCAGAAACTGTAATCATACTGTAATTATAATCACATATATTTATACTTAAAGAAAATTTAAAATATATTAATATTTTAACATGATTTTAAAACCACAAACCCCTTTGGTGTCATGATAAATAATCCCCACTTTTATTTTAGTATAATTGCCATCATTAATATTTTGATTCAGTTTTGATTTTTATATTTTCCATTTCATTTTAATATCAGTTAAAGTACTGTATATATAGTTTTTATTAATTTTATTTTTAGTACACCAATAAGTGAAACTAAATTACAATGAGTTATGTTGCCTTGGTAACTAGCTAAAATAAAATGTTTTATATTTATTTTTATTTCAGTCAGCGTTTATTTTAATTCAAGTAACAAAATAATTTTTTTATGGTTTTAATTTTAGTTTCAGTTTTAGTTTACTATAATAACCCTGATAATCCCATCCTATCTTTATCTTAAAGGGGTCATATGATGCCATTTTAAAGATAATTATTTTGTGTATTTGGTGTAACAGAATATGTTGACATGCTTTAATGTTCAAAAAACACATTATTTTTCAAATACTGTACATTATTGTAGGTCCTATATGCCCTGCCTCTCTCAAACGTGTCGTTTTCAACAAAGCCCCCTCCTTTGACAAGCGCAGTCTGCTCTGATTGGCCAGCTGACCCAGTGCATTGTGATTGGCCGAACACCACAAGCATGCGTCAGAAATGTAACGCCCCTTACCATAATCGCAAGCTTCAGCTTTCAAAGTAAATATCAAGACAGTTAATAATGTCGTTAATTTTACCATCAGTTCAAGCCTGAAAGGGCAACAGAGTCGCGTGACAGACACAGTATTTCCTCAGCAACCAGCACGGATCAGCTCCAGCCATGACAAAGCAGATATCTCCTCTTTTGGAAGGCCAAACAAAGTAGTTTCGCTTTCACGACGAAGCACACAGCGTCTTTACGACATGGTGGCAGAAACAACAAAACTACAGTGAGAATAAAAGTTATGCATTCTTTCTTTGCATGAACACTTGGGCGGCGTTATGCAAATCTTCCCACATAGTGAGGTAGATATGTGGGGGCGTGTTAGAACGAGCTGTTTTAGGTAGGCGTGGTTGACTCTTAATTTTTATAAAGAATATCTCTTTGGATTTGAGACTTTAGTCTTTGCAACTTTACAGATCTTCTTTATGCACCAAGAGCTTGTAACACTCCAAAGAGAAAGGAAAACTTGAAATCGCATCATATGACCCCTTTAAATAAAGTAATTGCTGTCTTTAATATATTAAGAGATTTTGAGTTAACTAGAAAAAAAGTAGTTCTCCACTAATCTGTTTCTTCCACCACCAAATACTGAGACACATGGCAACCGCAAATGCATCTGTGTCCCAGCTGATCACATTATAGTGTCATTTACTTTATTGTTCTCAGTAGGAACTGAGTTTTCATATCCCACCCATTATATTCCAGTGTAATCAAGGCTAGACGAGTGTCACATGAATCACAGACCAACTGCAAAAGCTAATCGATTTAAATTCGTTTCAGGGGAAGGGAAATAAACATGCGCCTCATATGTAATTGAAATATGAGACAGGCTCTTACTGATGGGGTGGACACGCATGCAGCAGCTGAATTTGTTTGCAGCTCTAAATGCATAGAAATGCACGATAATCTTTCCTAAATGTATGCAAATTGATGATATAAAGAATACACTTACTTTGGTATAAAGATTTCCGTCAATTACTTGTTTTAACGCTTCCATTTTGAAGACATTGAAATGAGAGATGCACTTTTTGCACAAATGTCCTGTGTCGAATAACGTCTCTCTTTTCGTCCCAGTGGACTTGATGGAGTTGTATTCAGGGGGGTAAACGTTTAACGATTCTTTGGACCATTTTGACCGTAGAAGAGAGTTAGTGAGGGGTGTAGGGAGGGAGCCCGCGAACCCTGTCCAAGGTGCTGCATGGGAATCATCTGCTGAAGAGCCAGCGCCTTCGGGCGGAAGACGCTCCTTCTGCGCTGCGTGACCCTTGAACACGGGACCCATTTGAACGTTGGTCATCTGTAAATAAATATATATACACGTAGAAATTACTTGTAGTTAATATTCAACTCAATATGAATCATATTTAGTCATAATGGAAAACAGCTGACCTAACAAATGATGCATATTACTTACAGTCCTATAGAAGTAGTCACCTACTTACCATGAACCGCTCACTGCCTGTTGTTTCACTGTATCCTGTTTGATTCTTCATATTCTGAATAAACAGAGGTTCAATCAAATTCTCAACGCGTCCTCCACAAGAAGTTTCCATTAATAAAAAAAAAAGCTGACTTCACTTGGAAAGTCCTCGTGGCACATGCAGTGATTTCGTTCTTTATGTTCTTGGAGAACTTGGTGATCCGGTGAGTAAAAGTTAATATTTGATTTCTGTTTACGCAAAAAGTCCTTGAATTAAATAATTCCTCGCGAGCCGTTCTGTAAGTTGCCGTTGTTTTTAATGGCCATTATTAAGTTTTAGCTTTCTTTAGGGAAACTGTGCAAGCAAGGTATATACGATAAAAAAAGCTTTTCAAATTCATCCTTGGGTTGTTGTTGCATTATGTCTTCATCTTTTTTGTTCTCCGTTACAGTACCACCCACTTGTCATTGCTCTAAGGAATTGAGATCAGAAACACACTGCTGTGGTTACCGTATGGTGAACTCGATCATGAGATAGCGCCACCCATCGACTAACATTTACATCTGCAAACGGTAGTGCTGCCCACATGCGGGTTTATTCCAAGTCACTGCAAAGATTGAAAATGAGTGTTTTTAGTGTATTTGTATCATCAATACAATACATTTTAATGACTGTGTGTGATGAAAAATGATAGTTGTGTAGCTATTAGGATGTGTTGTGAATTCTGAGATAAAATACTTTTCTGTTTTGTTAAAGGTGCATAAATCACTACCAAAATTAAAGGGGTCATATGGTGCGATTTCAAGTTTTCCTTTCTCTTTGGAGTGTTACAAGCTCTTGGTGCATAAAGAAGATCTGTAAAGTTGCAAAGACTAAAGTATCAAATCCAAAGAGATATTCTTTATAAAAGTTAAGAGTCAGCCACACCTACCTAAAACGGCTCGTTCTAACACGCCCCCACATATCTACGTCAACGTCACGATGTGGGAAGATTTGCATAACGCTGCCCAAATGTTCACGCAAATTAATTGTCGAAAAACTATTGATTGTCATACATGCAGCATCATATTTGAACATATATATGACTATAGTATTCAACTAAACACTTTTATTTTACCTTTTTTACTTATTTTTTTTTTTTGCATAGCCAACAATTATTTATTTGAAGTAATTCCCAGTTAAAAGAACAGGTAGGTTTAACAGGTTTACCTAGGTAAACATTGAGAGGCTTATGATAAGGCATTTTATAAAAATACAATTCATAAGAGTGACATTTAGAAAGGTCATTATATCGTTTATATGTGTATGGGTGCTCATTAAAGGATTTCACAATGCCAGTAAATCATCTTGAATTCACGAGCGAAAATGAATAGACTCTGTGGTCGTAAGCGTCTAGGAGGGTCATTACGGTTGAACACGCCCATTTTCCTCGATGCTGTTGCATTGGGAGGGGTCTAGCACCCAAGGCGCCATTGAATTGTTTTGCCGGTGGACGCAGAATCACCGCGGCTGTGCGCAATTCAGAGAAGCAAAGCGGCCGTCGGCTCTCCCTGGATTGCAATATTCTAACGATCGAATCTTTTAGTTTTTTTATAGTCCATCTACACTAAAACGACAACATGAGCGAAATCAACGTAAAAAAGCTTAAGGTGAACGAGTTGAAGGACGAGCTGAAGAAGCGCCAGCTTTCAGACAAGGGATTGAAGGCCGAGCTTATGGAGCGGCTGCAGGCCGCGCTCGATGCAGAGGCCCAGGCCGAAGAGGAAAAACCTGCCGCGGCAGAAGCAACAGAAGAAAACGAGGCCGAGGGAAACGGTGTTGCAGTCGAAAAAAAAGACATGGGTGAAGAAGAGCCGGAGGCCGAGGAGCAAAATGGAGACGGGGGCGATGCCGCTGTTGTGGGTGATGGTCAGGACGATGAAATGGGCGAAGAGGAGGAGGATGGGGACGCCGGCGTGGAAATGGACAAAGCCCTCGATGGAGAAGAGGAGGAGGAGGACGACGAAGACGACGAGATCATAGACAGAATCGACGATGAAGATGGTGAGCCTGAATCTCATCCATTAGCGGGTGAGTTTTTTTGTGTTGAAACGCCGGGAGTATCGTGTTCACGTGGGCTTTGAAGCCGGTGAGATCATCGTTTAGCAGAGGTGGCTAACGGCTAACCGGTGGCTATTGTGTAGGTAGCTAACGTGCTAATCCGGTCGTTTACGCGCTAGTTTGTGGTTTAGAGTTTAAATTGAGTTGGTGAGTTTAGGATTTTGAGGGTTTCTATGTTTTAAGCCGTGTTAGCAAAGCTAGTCTAATCACCCGCGCGAGCCTTTTGTCTTTAGGAGTTTGTTGCTATTGTTTATATTTTGATACGGTTAAAGGTATATTTTAAACTCTAATCTACAATTGACGGCTTTCTATGCTTTATCACGTTGTTTTGGTCGGTTTAGCTAGTTTCAGAAACCGCGATTTGTCTGGCGAGAGAATGGCCTCGCTGCATGCTATGAGGCGGCTCGCCCTCGTGTGGACGTTGCTATGCAGAAAACCTTACGGCAGACAATGAACAAGTGCGGGGTATAGTGAAATTAATGCATTCTCAGCGGGTGATCGGGTTAGGAGTAAATTAGAAAAATTAGAAAAAAGCATCGAAAGAAAGGGACTTATAAGTTATTAGTTTCGGTTCAGGTTGCTAGAAGGCGCCATCTACTTCCGTACAAGGTCAGTTCAGGATACTACGTGTTGACGGTGTTCGCCGGTTATTTGTTGTCAAAGATGTGAGCATTGGCTGGTAAGCCAGCTACAGTGTGTATATATATATATATATATATATATAAAACACGTATTGTTTTTTTAACTGTGAATGCATTACATTTTAGAGAAAAGCACATTAAAACACAATTAAACAAAAGTAATTGCACCCACCCTCGTTTTTGTCTGGTCTGGTTTATGCAGTCAGATCAGTGCTTGCATTTTAAATCCTGAATGCCATAATGACATAACCAAGAAAAATATTCTGTCTGATCAGAGGTGGTCGGTTCATTTTGTAACTCTGGTTGAGTCCGAGCACTCCTGTCGTGTGGGCCACCCTTAAAACCCAAGGTCCAACACGTCCGGGCATTTCATTACTGTTTGTTTTATTTTCAAAGGGGATGCGGACAAAGACATCAGTGCTGATCAGAAGAATAAGAAGGGTGTTAAGAGACGCCGGGAGGAACATGGAAGGGGCTACTTTGAATTTATTGAAGAAAGCAAATACAGCCGGTAAGGATGGGAGCAATGGCCTTCATTATCCCCGAAGTGCCACTTTTAATATATATATATATATTATATATTGGCTTTAAGTGCCAATGCCTTACCTAGAAAAATACAACCCTCATCTACCTCTTAACTAATATAAAACTTTATTGAGGGTCATTCCTGGCTAATACAAAACGCCTTACCTTCAGTAAGATCATGAAACTACACTTCAGAGAGTGCTCTGATGGAAAAACAGTATATGTTGTTGTTAAACACACTCACACTGTTGTTAGGCTGACTGCGCGTGTGGCGAATCAGGCAGCGAACAAAGCAATCACGATAGCACGAGATGCGACTTCTGTCATGGCAGGGGAGGGCCAGTGACGTAGAGTTTATATCGCAAAGTGTATCATGGCGTAATGGGGCGGTTAAGTAATGGTAATGAAGCAAATTGTTGTTTAAATCTTCATACGTTCCTTCGTCGTTTGTATTTTTATTTATTTTTTTTTTTTTTTTTTTTTTTTTTTTTTTTTTTCTTGAGTTCCCCCCCTTTTCTTTGTATAATTCTTAAAAGTTAAATGTTATATTTTGCTGTTTATTTTTATATTGTAGCAATGCATTTTTGTGTATTTAGAAAAACTATAAGGAATTGTAATAACTTTTCCTTTAAAAGTCTGTTTCATTCATGGTCAGCAGGTAAGTACAAACATTTGCAGTTTTTAACATTGCATAAAGAAAAGGAAATATGTTTACATCTATAATGCATGTTCTTTCTCCAAGTGTGTGGGGCTCAATTGCTGATTGAATACATTTATACATTTTCTGGCTTTTGTGCTGCTCACCTATAGTGAACCAGTGTTTGGATTAAAAAAATGTCTCAGTCTGCTTATATTCTTTTAGAACATGGAACAAAAATTTATATATTTTTTTTAATGTATTGGAATTCCAAATGGAGGATCTCAAACATGAAAGTCCCCAAGTATTATTTGAACTAAAGAAATTGTAGCAATATCTGTACCAGTTAGTAATGATGTTGATTGACTGGTTTATTGACGGGATGTCCCGGGCAGGGTCGTCACTTGAATTAATGTGGCTGACGGAACATTATAATGGTGGCAACCCCCATACACTTGTAAAGACTTGTTTAATGGCCCCCCTCATTACAGGGCGTGAGATGACATCTGTGACATGCTGTTGGTTACTTCAGAAAACAATTTGACAAGATTAAACCTCCAGATGTCCCTAAAAACTATTGTTGAGAGTTTGTGCTGTATATAGAAAATTATAACTATAACTGATTGTAGAGTCTGTATAAGCAAGAATAGGCCAAAACAGCTGTGAGAACTTAAGATTCCAGAAAGATCTGCATGAAGATATAAATATATAAATACCCTGAGACCTTTTTAGACTATGACCCAATAAATTGGAAAGGGCAACAGTTTCTTCATAGCGCTACATTGATGCTTTCTGTGTCACCAAGTTTTCTTCCAGGCTTCATCGTGGGGTAAACTGGTAAGCAATGATGGCAAATTTTGCATTCACAATTGTGAATTCACAAAACAGTATAAGATGTTTTGAGCAGCCATTGTAAGGTAATGTAAATCAACTGTTGATGCTGCTGTGGCTATGAGGAAGGACCTCACCTGGACATGGGAAGCATGCCAGTCCATCACAGTCCTGATTCACTCATGGCATTAATGGCTTATTAACTCTATTTCAGGTCCAAGTCTCCCCTGCCACCTTTGGAGGAAGAAGATGAAGAGTTTGATGACACCCTGGTCTGCCTGGATCCCTGTGAGTGCTTTATATGTTAAGAAGCACGATGACCGATCAAGTTTCTCTTGAACTAACAAACTTATTTATTCACAATGTTTCCGTAGACAATTGTGACCTTAATTTCAAAGTCTCCCGGGACAGATACAGCACCTCCTCTCTTACCATGGAGAGTTTCGCTTACCTTTGGGCAGGTGGCCGTGCCTCCTATGGCATAAACAAAGGCAAAGCCTGCTTTGAAATGAAGGTGAGTACTGCAGCATGTTTATGCAAACTGATGAGAAAGTGATGAATTTTGAATCATTATTTATCTCCTGCATTTGCAGATCTCTGAGAAAATCCCAGTTAAGCATTTAAACAGCAAAAACATGGACTTCCACGATGTCCATGTTGGCTGGTCCCTGGCAAATGGAAGTCTTTTGCTGGGTAAGTGCAGCCAGTTAATATTAACATGCATCTATGTAGCCACAATGTATGACTGCACAGCCCTATTTCATCTTCTGATAATTAATATATGGCTTATTACTGTTTTAGGTGAGGAGGAGCATTCCTACTCTTATTCGAGCAAAGGGAAGAAGACTTCAGACTGTGTGACCGAAGACTATGGGGAGAATTTAGATGAAAATGATGTCGTCGGCTGTTTCATTGTAAGTCGTTCACATCACTCTCACACAATATTTGTATTTTTCCCTTTTAGTTTGCATATTCTAATTTTTCCTTTATCTTGCATAGAATTTTGAAGCTGATGAAGTGGAGATTTCCTACTCCAAAAACGGCAAGGACCTTGGTGTGGCTTTCAAGGTCAATAAAGAGTCCTTGGCCGGACAAACTCTGTTCCCCCATGTTCTTTGCCACAACTGTGCGGTTGAGTTCAATTTCGGTCAGAGTGAGACACCATTATTCCCTCAGGAGGAGGGCTTCACCTTCCTGCAGCAAATTCCTGTGGATGTGCGTATCAGAGGACCTAAGGGACCTGAGACCAAGAAAGATTGCGAGGTACTTTTTTGTTTTTTTACTGTTTATAAATCTTGAAACATGAATATACACTATCGTTCAAGAGGTTTTTTTATAGAATGTTAAATTTATAATCTTACAAAGGATTTCTATTTCAAATAAATGCTGTTCTTTTTAACTTTCTATTCAACAGGGAACGCTAAAAAACAGTTTCCACAAAGATATTAAGTAGACCAACTGTTTTCAACATTGACACCACATTTAGATTTTAAATTATATTAAAATAGAAATTGTATAATCAAATAAATGCAGCCTTGCTTGGCATGAGACTTCATTTAAAAAATGTTATGGCCCCCAAACTTTTGAACGAAAATAAGTTATCTATAACCGTTCACGACACATTTGAAACAACATGAAAATGGTTATTTATTTATTTTTATTTTTTGCATGCATTGACATGATTGTGATCACTATGTTTCAAGGTGATCGTCATGGTCGGCCTTCCTGGATCTGGAAAAACGGCTTGGGTAAATAAACATGTTGAAGAGAACCCTGGAAAGTACAATGTCCTCGGCACCAACGCCATCTTGGAGAAGATGATGGTGAGAAACATTCTTCTTAAAAACTTTTTATCTTGTCTGTCTTAATCTATCTTATTTTCTTGTCTAATAATTTTTTGGACTTGCAGATTGGCAGCATGAAGAGGCAAAACAAAGACACAGCGAAACTCTCAGCCATCTCTCAGCGTGCTCCTTTGTTCCTGGGCAAGTTTATTGAAATTGCCGCCCGCAAAAAGAGAAACTACATATTGGATCAGACGAACGTGTCTGCACCAGCCCAGAGAAGGAAGATGTGTCTGTTTGCTGGCTTCCAACGCAAAGCTGTAGTGGTCTTCCCCACTGAAGAGGCCTTCAAGGAGAGAACACAGAAGAAAGCAGAAACCGATGGCAAAGATGTACCTGAGCATGCCGTTCTGAAAATGAAAGGTAAGACATGATGTCATTTCACCACTGCACCTCTAGATTTCCTTGCCGTCCAAAACTGCATAGTTTAAATTACAAAGGATTACAAAAGTTTGTTTTTTACCTACAGGTATCTACACGTTGCCAGAGGTAGGAAACTGCTTCTCCGAGGTCACCTTTGTGGAACTGCAGAAGGAGGAGGCCGTCAAGCTCTTGGAGCAGTACAAGGAAGAGAGTAAGAGTGCTTTGCCACCTGAAAAGAAACCCAACCAAGGCACCGTGACCCCCAAAAAGGGAGGTGGACGAGGCAAAGGGCCTAAGAACCAGTTCGGTAGGGGTGGTGGTCCAGGCCCACGTGGAGGCAGAGGTGGATTCCAGGCCCGTGGAAACTTCAGAGGATGTAAGTCGCTTTTTATTTTTGAATTTTTTGTGAACTGTCATGTTAAATTTACATTGAGAATTTAAACCTCATATTTCCTCCCTTTTAGTACCAGGACCACCTCGTGGTTTTAATCGTCACCCACGTGGCTACATGCCACCGCCACCACCTGCCTTCCGAGGAAGGTTCCATAGCCGAGGTGGAGCCGGTGGGATGCACAGCCGGGGAATGGTCCCCAGGGGTGGGCACATGAGAGGCGGCAGAGGTGGAGCAATGGGCCGCGGAGGGCCTGCAAACAGAGGTAACATGCACCGCGGCGGTGGACAAGGCAGACCCAATAACAGAGGACACTTCCAGCAGGTTAGTATGTCTTTTGTGACTACACTACTGTTGAAAGGGTTGGGGTTGGTACGATTTTTTTTTTAATGCTTTTGAAAAGTGTCTTCTACCTACAAGACTACATTTATTTGATCAAAAATACAGTAAAAACAGTAATATTGCGCAATTATTAACATTTAAAATACATATTTTTTTTTAAAATGCAATTTATTCCTGTGATGGTAAAGCCAGTTTTCAGTGTCACTTGATCCTTCAGAAGTCAATATGCTGATTTTGGCTTGTAATAAACATTTCTTATCAATCTAGAAAACATTACTAGAAGGTATGGAAACTTGTTTTTGCCTTTTTAATGCTTTTGAAAAGTGTCTTCTACCTACAAGACTACATTTATTTGATCAAAAATACAGTAAAAACAGTAATATTGCGCAATTATTAACATTTAAAATATATATTTTTTTTTAAAATGCAATTTATTCCTGTGATGGTAAAGCCAGTTTTCAGTGTCACTTGATCCTTCAGAAGTCAATATGCTGATTTTGGCTTGTAATAAACATTTCTTATCAATCTAGAAAACATTACTAGAAGGTATGGAAACTTGTTTTTGCTATGGGATAAAACATTTTTTAAAACGTTGTTGCGACTTGCTATTCTAAGAAAAGTCTAAATTGTGAGATGTCACAACAGAAAAAAAACTCTTGCTGACCCCAAACTGCTGAATGGTAGTGAAACCTCAATTTGACTTTGACTTGGAGAGTAATTTTGGATTTTCACATTGTTAGAAGTTCCGTGGCAGAGGAGGCCATCAGCAGAATCGTGGTGGTTTTGGCAACAAAAACGGATCTTTTGCCCAAGCCTTCAACCAGAGTTGGCAACAAGGGGTAAGTACAGCTATTATATGTCCGATTGAGAAAGCTAATATTTAATAGGGTCACAGATAAGCCATACATTGTATAAACTTCCAATGAGAAATCTAACTTATTCAAAATTTTTCGATTGGCTGTGATTTCCAAAGTATTATATAATGAAATCAAATTGTAGTCCATCTGACTGATGAAACTTTCTTTGACCCTTTAGTTCTGGAACCAGAAGCCATGGAATCAACAGTACCACCCAGGATATTACTAAATGCGCATTTGTATTAAAGACTCATGGCCTCTTGTGCACTGGAATGCACAGCCACTGAATAACCATCCACTTTTATGGTCCTTGTTTATTATAATTTTTTAAAGGAAGTCCATTTTTAAATAAGAGAAGCAAGTGGCAAACAAACATTCCGCCTACTGAGGTGAACAGTCTACGTTCTACATAGATGTGTGCTTGCTTCACTCTTAGATTTTTGTAAAATGTATTTCCTCCCCCTTTTATTTTGTATCACAGCTTTGATATATTGTTATATCAGGAATCCCCGCATTTGTCTTGTGCGAGGGATGCTTTGAATTTCAGGGTTGTGAATTTTATTCTGTAAAATGTAATTTTTACTCCATGTAAATTATTATTTTTCAGGGTTTTTTTTTTTTGTGTGTAAGAGTTAGTGTTTAAGAATCCCTGTGAACCTGAATCTTTTAGAATCTTTTGTCAATAATCATTCATAATTACGCAGCATCTCTGCCCTTCATGTTCAGTGGAGGAGTGAAAATATTGTCCTCGATTTACTTCTTATAGATTCATGTTTTTCTTTGTTAGCCCAGACTGTAACAGTTACATCATATGTTTGCAATAAATGATGTGCTTGCTTTTCTATGACCTTTTATGGCTTTTGACTGATATCTTGAACAATCCATTTCAAAGAGCCTTTGAATGTCAATCAGATTTGTCTCTTAATTCAGCACCATCAGACTCTACTTTATTGTCTTCATCTTGTAGGGCGTACGCTGGAAAGATTTTAAATCAATTTAGCCAGTTCGATTTATAATGTTTCTTTTGCACTGCATAATTTTACGCATTTGTGTCATCTAAGAAACCAAGAGAAGCCACAATGAAACATGTACATTCATCTGAATTTAAGCACTTGATTGTGCTTATTAGTTGACACAATTCAACAAAGCTGTCGATTTATAACTCCATAACGACTGTGCACTAAACTTACTAGTATGGTTCATTCTAAGTAACATTTTATAGCAACACTTTTTAAAATGGCTTTGCGAAATATTTAATGCAAACGATATTATTTTATCGCTTTAACCGCTATGTTGATCTATGTAATAATGCAACTAACCTATTTTTGGTGTATATTAAAATTACATTATACAACGATATTTAGACCATTTTACAACAGGAAATGTCCTAAAAAGTTTCCTTTGGGATTAATTTGTCAAATGGTGGCCTTGACAACTGTTTTAGATCTAACAGCCAGCAAATAAGCAAGTTCTTTTATATGTTAAATTCTCAAATGCATTACTAATGTTACATGGAGAGAGCTGTGAAATACTGTAGAGTTGACTGGATTTACTAACTGATATGGATTTTCTCGAATTACATAACCTGCTTTTTGATACTCCTCTTTGAAACCACATTAATATCACATACAGCCCATAATCCCATCAGTGAGACATCCTGATTTTCATCAAGCCAGGCCCTTGATTTGTTTGAATGAATCTATTTCTTATAAAGCGCCAAATGGCCAAAGAAAAAGGGCAGCTATTTTTGACTTAAAATTGGTGTATTTTATCATGATGTAATAGTTTAAGTGGAATATTTGAACTATATACCATTTAAATTGATGTAAAAGTAACTTATTTCAGGAAGTATTGTTTTTTTTTCTTTGTCTTTAGTTTTTTTTTCTGTAAATGATTTCCTATGGGATGAGATAATGACCCTGTCCTTTAATAGAATAAGTGGTTTTTAACTGAATAGCATGGCATGAGAGATTTGTGATGATACTGTTTTACTACACAGACACTGCTTGTGCAAAATACGCTATTTTGAGGATAAAAAATATCTTTACTAAACTGTACTAAAAATGTGGCATTGTGTGTTCTTGAGATGGCAGGTGGTACGGTGTTTGTATTTTGGCTTTGATTTTTCAGCGATGAATGTTAAAAGTGTTTCATAATGTAAGGAAATGTGTCATTTAATAATGTAATAAACCTCTGAGATAAATCATTGTGTTTTCTCACTGAATTGTTCTCTAAATGCAAAATATTTCCATAATATAACTTCGTATAGTTACAATTGAAACTGTATAATAACAGTTTAATATATATATTTTTTGGATAGTTCACCCAAAAAGGAAATTTTTGCCATCATTCACCCTCAAGTTGTTCCAAACCTGTGTGAATGTTGCTGGTCCCCACTGACTTCCACAGTATTTTTTTCCCCACACTATGAAAGTCAATGGCTACCAGCAACTGTCTGGTTACCAACATTCTTCAAAATATATTTTGTGTTCAACAGAAGAGAAACTCATACAAGTTTGGAACAACTTGAGGGCAAGTAAATTACCATTTTTATTTTGGTGAACTATCCCTTTAAAAACAGTTATTAATACAGTACATTCTGCTGTCATGAAATAAATGAGTAGAGAAATTAAAAGGACACCAAGGTCTGATTGGAGAACTGGTATTTGTATATTTACCACAATTTTTTTTGTAAAATCGCAATGTCCTTTGTATCAGAACCATTTGCACTGTTAGGTAAGTCATGTTTAAAGAAGGATCTTGACACTTCACTTAAACTCTACAAATTGTTTTGTTTAATAAGTGATTATTTGTGTGTGTGTGTGTGCAAAAACATAACTGCAGTGTGTACTTATGTCTGGGCTCCATGTGGCCATTTGCAAATACTGGAATATGCAAATATTTATTTGGCTGACTGAGAAAATCAGTGAATGAGTAGAGAAAATTTCAATGAAAAATAGTTTAATTTATATTCAGTCAAATATAACAATCTTTTCACTTCATACAGCATCATATACAAATGCAAAAATAAATGCATATCAATTTAGCAATATTTACAAATCTATACAAAGTGCTTGAGCTATCTCAAAAAGGGTTAAGTTGACAACACCCTTTCTTAGCCTAATAGCTTTTAAGTACATTTCGTCACGTGGCCGATGGCAAATGGCATATATTCATACAACTGAAATATTATCCATTGCGCATCCACACTTTTCTACAATCATATTTGGGAATTCGGCTACCTCAATTTCAGTATAATCTCCCTTTTTTACTAAATACATCATCGGTAGCGGCGCGCTCTCCACAACCGCGCACTTCCTCTCTCCGAAACCGTAGTTACGCTTGGGCTGCCGGCAGCCGCCGTTGCACCGGAACGCCTGATACCCGGATGGTTCGATGATCCAGTACTGGGTCCAAGTCAAGGCTCGGAAATTGATGAAGTATTTTTCCCTGCAGCACATTTGACTGTCTTTGTTGGCTTCACAGTCTCCGCTAGACCTGCAACGTAAAGAATAAAAGAATATTAACACATTGTACATATTTTTGGGAAATTCCTTCCCGTAACACTTTACACCACGGAGCCCATATTACACAAAAATCACATTAAAATGTATTTAAAAAATAAATTTTTTTTTTATAAATTCCACAAAAATTATTATTATTATTTTTTTACATATAGCTATAAAATATATTTTTTTAAGTTTAAACAAATACATAATTATATTATATATATTATAATAAAGTAATTATGTGTATAATGTGCCATATTTACAAAAATTATCAGTAAAATTTAATCATATGTAAAATTTAATAAGGCTAAGTAGATAGGCCTAAATATACATGTGTACTACAGACAGATCAACTTTTTTGTAAATGTGGCAAATTGTGCATATAAATAGGCTACTTTAAAAAGTTACGCTGCATTATTTGAATATATTTAACTTAATATATTCAAGACTTTTTTTCACAGTTTATAATACAAGGTAGGCCTATAGCCTAGTCTCCAGTAAGAAATCTCAAATGAAGTTAATAATGTTTATTAGCATAATGCTGCTTTGAGATGAAGCCACGCTTACCCAAACTCCTCGAGGTTGAGGGTGTAAAGAACAAGCTCAGGTTTTCCCAGAGTGTTGTCGTTTGGATCTTGAGTTGTGAAACGGACACACTTGGCCATCTCTGCCGCGTAACTGCCGGGGCTCTCGCCCTCGATCCACACCTCAAGGTGCATGGGCATCTCCATTCGCCTCTTCGACCAATAGTGCACCGCCTGGGTCACATCAAAGCTCTTCCAGCCGGTTTCATGAATGGGAATCAACCTGAGGAGGTAATGATTGTGACAATTAGCATGCTTGTTCCTTAACGCCAATCAGCAGTGGAATTAGCATAATGAAGAAAGAATAATGACTGTCTGTGGCCGTCTCTGCTTACCTGGAATCCACTAGTGAAGTTCGGTTTGACCCGTCTTCCAGAGGTTCCACCCAGTAGATGCTCACCCGGGCGTTGTTGACGGGTCTGTGGCCCTTTCTCTCTGGTATGGAGCGCTTGTGTGGGGCTTTCTTGAACAGTTTCAGTTCTGCCATGGTCACTTCACTGTTCTCCGGAATCCTTGATGTCATCTCAAACACCACGCGTTGACGTGTCGTGTCAGAATATACAAATTCACCAGAGATGTCTGGAATAGACGAGAGCGATTTGTAACCAACTATATTTACATTTTGCTTATTTAAAATTAATTTGTGAATATAGCAGCATTAGTTGTTCATTTCTATGGCACACTTGTTGTAGCCTACTAAATTATAGTATATAATTTATAATTAATTTATAATTTCATATCATGTGCATTTCCATTTTGCGTATTAATCTTACCTGCATTGCCAGGGATTCCCCTCAGAATGCCGGCTAAACTGGGAAGCGAGCGGCGTCTTCTTGCGTGGTGCAGTTTCAGCATGGAAATATATTTGTTCTTAATGTGCGTTGGAATCACAAGGCTCTCCAGATCCCTCTTGTGAATTTTCGGAACTTCACTAAGTCCCAGTTTCTTCAGCAGAGCGTCTTTCATGTCTTCGTTGGTGAAACCCCTCACCATTGCGAAAAGTGCTGCGCAAAGGAAGCACGCGGCACGGATTGAGGACATCTTCCACGTGAAGGTGCTGGAGAGGTTCTGACTCTGTGCTGCTGTTCTCGGGCTGAGATGACTCTGCTTTGACAGCGGCCCGTCCTTATATGCGCCCATGAGACCCCCAGTTGTTCGCACTTTGACAAAGGGGTGGTGACTGACATCAGAGGGAAGGTGATACATGAAAGCCATGATTCATCGGAGAAATTAACGCAAAATGTACAGCTTAAACAAGAATAAGAATTCAAATAACCTCTTTTCATTGAAATAGAATAAGATCTAGATAGATAGATAGATAGATAGATAGATAGATAGATAGATAGATAGATAGA
>NW_015505439.1:520086-521302 GCF_001515645.1 Sinocyclocheilus grahami | reverse complement strand
GATAGATAGATAGATAGATAGATAGAAAGATAGATAGGTTTTTAACATTATGTAATACCAAAACGTGTCACAAGATCTCTTCATAATTACGTAATTATGATAATAAACATAATTATGTTTGAATGTAGATTATGTGTTCTACTTGCATTTAATGTTATCTTTATTGCTGACACATGATGTTCTTGTGGTGTGGATTTACAGATGACCTTCCAGACATAGTGAACCTAGAATGCACTCTCCTTTCCAGTTTGCATGTGCACGCTGAGCACCCTTGTTCCTGATGTGTACATTCCCCTGGACATTGTAAAACATTCCTAGTCTGGCAAGAGTCTGTCAGTACAGAATATCAGTCCCTCTGTCTAAGCACCTTTCTGTTGATCACCCTCGCTGTGGGCCCATCATCATTGGGTGGGCTGAGAGATTAGATGTTTATTCGAAGACCACCATCCTTCTGCTTGATGCATAGATTAAAATTATTAGGCAAACAGACTGTTTAATCCAGGGTTGCAGTATGGATGTGGATTGGGAGGCTCTTCGCAGGTTGGTGATTATCTGATTCCATTGCCAGATTTACCATGCCTTGTTTGGTCACACTAACATTAGAAGAGGGGCTAGTGGCACTGAGGGCCCAGTGTCTGAGTATGTGTATTGGCCCCTCTATTTGCTCTAAGATGTCAGACAGACTAAAGGAGCTCACAGGAAGAACAGATGACAAATGACTGGCTGGAGATAGAGGCAAATTAATGCCATACAAATGCAGAATCAGACAAACGAGTTCACTGTTTGAGCCCAGATGAGTATTGCCATATCTGCTACAAGAGATGATTAAATAATTTATATTTGAATAAATAAATAAATACATCAAAAATAAAATAATAATAATGAATAAATGTTAAAATAAAAATAAAAAAACTGAATATTTTAGAAATAGTTTGTTGGACCATCCTGTAAGTTTGGATGCGAAATGTGACCAAATAAACCCACATAAAAAATAATAAATAATACAAATGCTATATTTTGCATATTTGTATGTAAACCTTTATTCTTAACAGTCATGTTAGTTGTGAAATTAATTGGCAACAATCCTCAGTCTAGGGCCCTGCTTGACTCATTTTGTACAATACACATGACCCATGCAAGAGTAAACTGAAGTCCTGGATCCTTGTGTGAATTCTGTCAGTCTTCTGTCCTTCCCTTGTCGATTATTTTGAGGCCC
>NW_015505439.1:518851-519957 GCF_001515645.1 Sinocyclocheilus grahami | reverse complement strand
ATTATTTTGAGGCCCTTTGTCAATAAAAGTACCATCTAATTCTCACGGATAGTATATCCCTTAATCAAAGGATGGAGGTACACGCCAATCAACAAAACATGCGCTAATTAACACCTCTCTACTACATACGAAAGACAGCTCTATTCAAACGGGTCCCGCGCGCCTCGGTTTGATAAAACAACAAACAGCTCTAAAGCGACGTAATAAAGGTAACGACTGTCAATATTGCTGCGTTGAAAACTCAGCGTTCTTCTGTCAGCGATTAGAATAATAATGCAGATCATTTATGAAAAGCGCTCATTTTAATTTAAACGTGGTTGAGAGGATGTTTATTGATGAAACAAATTCTCATGGTCAACAGAAATGTATAATTGAATGTGAACTTCCTGTTCAACATTCCCTACACCCTGCCGCAGTTTGGTCCTAACATCAAATGTTTTGACATGAAAGACACGATTAGCACCTTATTAGGCCTGGTGTGGCAATTGTCAGATTCAGATTTATAGAAGAATGGTTTTTAGAAGAGAAGATGTCATGTTCTCAAACGGCAAACGCTACACGTTAACAGCTGTGCTATGACATTTTCGTTTGATGTTACAAATGATATGTTTTGCTACATAAACTTGCTTGTTTAGGACATATAAAAGGAAGCATAAATATGATATCAAAATGTTACTACATATTACGTCCAATTTTTACGAATAGCATATATTTTTCTAGATATAGTCAGTTTTAAATTAGTTGTAAAATTAGCACTAAGATATTTTAAAACTGTAGCATTTACAAGCATATCCGCTTCTCTGAACAAGTAACATAAACCCACGGACATGTAAGTCCAAACGAGGAGCTCAGACGCACTTGATTAAATTCCATACTGCAATTGCAATGCAGAATATTGGACACAAGAGGGCGAACGTGCTCGTTAGTCATAAGAATAACAAAGTTTCTGCACAAGAGACCTTTTACAAAATAAGATGCAAAAGAAAAGAAAATGTGAGAAAAAAATGAATTCTTCCTCTTCAATAGACTTGACTGTTTTTCAGTGACTGAATATATATATATATATATGTGTGTGTGTGCATGTTTATGTGGTTTATGAGGACACA
>NW_015505439.1:504260-518841 GCF_001515645.1 Sinocyclocheilus grahami | reverse complement strand
TAGAGGCAAATTAATGCCATACAAATGCAGAATCAGACAAACGAGCTCACTGTTTGAGCCCAGATGAGTATTGCCATATCTGCTACAAGAGATGATTAAGTAATTTATATTTGAATAAATAAATAAATACATCAAAAATAAAATAATAATAATAATGAATAAATATGTTAAAATAATTTTTTTTAAAAACCTGAATATTTTAGAAATAGTTTGTTGGACCATCCTGTAAGTTTGGATGCGAAATGTGACCAAATAAACCCACATAAAAAATAATAAATAATACAAATGCTATATTTTGCATATTTGTATGTAAAACTTTATTCTTAACAGTCATGTTAGTTGTGAAATTAATTGGCAACAATCCTCAGTCTAGGGACCTGCTTGACTCATTTTGTACAATACACATGACCCATGCAAGAGTAAACTGAAGTCCTGGATCCTTGTGTGAATTCTGCCAGTCTTCTGTCCTTCCCTTGTCGATTATTTTGAGGCCCTTTGTCAATAAAAGTACCATCTAATTCTCACAAGGTATAAATAACAATAAATAAATAAATAAAAAGTTCGCGTGCAAATAGTGCGATAAATAGACGCTCAAGAACAGAAGTCGCGTTCGCCTGCATTGGTAACCATAGCAACAGTACGTTGCTCGAGCTTTTTCCGTCACCAGCTGACGTACGTCAACAAAAAAAAGTCCTGCCATTTTCACATTATTTATTTATTTACCACAAAAAAAAAAACGAGTGTTTTGTCATTTTTAAAACAGTTGACGGTTAGCGCACTGCGCTAGAAGACTATTTGGCTTGCGCGAAACGAACCTCAACAGCAAATGACTAACAGAAATCCCTTAAAAAGGTCCACCACCACCCCTCCCCCTTGAAGGTCAACGAATAAATGTGGGATGATTCGCACACTCTTCTCTAGTATGCGCTACTCTGCTGTTTCCCTGCAGCAGATGCCGTGACGGTCGCCATGATGATGTCGGGTTTTGCCTGCAGCAGCAGCAGCAGCAGCAGCGAGCTGTGAGAGACACTCACACGGCGACCGGGAGCGGAGCCGCGGAGTCCTCCGACCGACATGAACGAAGACGCCTATTTTCAGCCCCTCTCCGCAAAGCTTCTCTCGACAAGTGCATGACAGTTTTCGAAAGCAAGGCTCGCTCCTTCCGCCAGCGTTTTGTATATACGAAGAGAGGAATTTAAAGGAAAAACAGCTTGCTAGGGCTTTCGCAGTCCTGCCAGAGGAGGGGCATATGGGGCTTTGTAGCAATGCAGATCTCGTGCTGCTGATGCGCTTTTGTTACTGCGTAATGGATAACCACAGATATCACCATATCTCAGGGCATTGCTTTAAACTTCTTGGGTGACTTGTTTTTGTGAAAAGTGTCCTTTAAAGGGAGAAGCTGAAATCGGGAATATATAAGCCTAGGTTATATACGTCAAATCCACCGGCCAGGGCAGGGTCGATGGCTGCAAGTTCTCTGCATCTAAGGACTGCGAAATCATGATGTTGTGGATTGATATGGACGCATCGCTGCGAGAGGGACCATGATTAGGCTTTACAATATTTTTTGAGCCTTTAATTTTTTTGGAGCGTTCACTCAAGTGTGCCACTGGCCGGTCCCGTTTGCTACCGTGGGAGCAAAAACTGACCATACTGTGAGACATCAGCAGCAACTGAAAGCATGTCTGGAGAGGTGCGTTTGAAGAAACTGGAGAAGCTGATTCTTGATGGCCCGTCTCAGTCCAGCGGCCAGTGCTTCAGCGTGGAGACCTTGCTGGATATTCTTGTTTGTCTGTATGATGAGTGCAATAATTCTCCCCTTAGAAGAGAGAAAAACATCCTGGAGTTCCTAGACTGGGGTAAGACATATCTCATGCACTGCACGCGTCCCACACGTCAGTTGGGTAGCTATTCACTGTGACGTGCGAGAGGCAAACAAACTATTGTTTCATTGTCTGCCGTTTACCAGCTGCTTAACAGACTAAAGTTGCTGTACGGGAAAACCCACTGAGTTGTTTTCGAGGGGGGAACAGAAATGAAGGTGACATCATCGCTGGACTGGTTTGTGCATGAATGTGGAATGTGAAGCTCATCTGAATGAGTCTTCCTGCTTACTGCTCAAAACAAGGTGGATACAGTGCAGTGGGCTGTCATTCTGACTTGGGCCACTGCTAAACAAACTAATTTATTTATGGCCTCTGTGCTTGTTCGGAAGCAGAATAGCATGCATATTCTTTTTTGATGGCTCGACTGTTCTTTACATATTATTGTTCATGTTTATTTTGGTGTTTAATGTGTTTAATTAATTCTCTGGCAGTAGCTAAAGGTGCACTCAGTAATGTTTTGCGAACTTTTAAAGTTTACAAACGAAAAAGACTCCAGAGCAATCAGTCTTAAAGAAAAAGCTGGTTTATTCTACATGACTCGGGTCTCTCCTTCATGGACGCCGGCATGTTGAGATCACATGACCAGCTGTGTCACGCAACTGACCGCGTTGCTATTAATAATAATATGTTTTCTTTATATACAGTTTTTAGCCAGTGCTGAAGGCACTTCATAAAGCATAAATGTTCATCTAAAAAAAAAAAAAAACTCTTGTCTATTTTTCACATTTTTAATTAGTTGATTTCTTTATTCTTTTACTTTTCATTGTATTTTTATTGATTGTTAACCTTTTTATGATTACTATTTTAATTTTTTTAATTTAAAATGTCTTTAAAGCATTTAGAATTACCACTGCATGAAATGCAGATAAACTTGTCTTGTCTTTGCCTTGCCTAACAACAGCAACAGCAAAATTCAGAGTGATGGTATGGAACAGCAACTAGACCAGGGGTCTCTGGAGGGCCGTGTCCTGCAGAGTTTAACCCTAATTAAACACACCTGAACCAGCTAAACAATGTCTTACTAGGCATACTAGAAACTTCCAGGCAGGTGTGTTGAGTCAAGTTGGAGCTAAACTCTGCAAGACTGAGTTTGGAGACCCCTCTTCTAGAGCAGACTTCTTGCATCCAGGCTGATATCTGTCTGCATCACGTCAAAACCACTAATACTATTAGAACAAATGAGATGTGAATCATTAAGACAAATAGGCAAACTTTTATGTGGCAGAGTTCATCCTCCATCTGTAAATGATCTAATTGCTAGTTTAAAATGGAGCAGAATGAATGGCCTTCTAAAAAGTTTGGCATAACCAGCTGTCATGTTATGTAACTTTCTGTGAAATGAATAGAATGCAACAAACAGCACGCGTTTAAATTCGTTGACCATCGTCTGAATGCAGTGCCAATTCACAGCACAGTCCCTCTGTAGTTTGTTGTTTTGTTTACAATCTTCTGGTCCTGTGATTTTAATGAAAATGCAAATCAAACATGCCTTCGAGTGACTTAGTTAGATTCGTAGAGATGGCAGTGCTGGTCATTGTTGTCGTACCCGGGTCAGGACGTTTTTGAGATTTGTTGAGCTATTGTGCGTCATTGTGCATGTGTGCTTATGCAAACAAGTGTAAGTGCCCTTTTCCTGTGGGGAGTCTCAGTAGGGCAGCATCAGGAAACTCCGCTGGACACATGATGTCATGTGGCATAACCAGCTGTCATGTTATGTAACTTTCTGTGAAATGAATAGAATGCAACAAACAGCACGCGTTTAAATTCGTTGACCATCGTCTGAATGCAGTGCCAATTCACAGCACAGTCCCTCTGTAGTTTGTTGTTTTGTTTACAATCTTCTGGTCCTGTGATTTTAATGAAAATGCAAATCAAACATGCCTTCGAGTGACTTAGTTAGATTCGTAGAGATGGCAGTGCTGGTCATTGTTGTCGTACTCGGGTCAGGACGTTTTTGAGATTTGTTGAGCTATTGTGCGTCATTGTGCATGTGTGCTTATGCAAAAAAGTGTAAGTGCCCTTTTCCTGTGGGGAGTCTCAGTAGGGCAGCATCAGGAAACTCCGCTGGACACATGATGTCATATGGGGAAACGGCTGCGCATTGTGTTTGTCCCCTTTGTGGACTTGACTATTTAAAGATCGACTGGATAGGTCACTCACTCATGAGCTCATTAGCACACACTCACTCATTCATTCACATTTCAATGTACGCCGCTGTGACAGTCATTGGCATGGAGACCAAAGTCACAGTTTATTGTCACCGAGGTCAAATTTAGCTTCACAAGGGACTGCGTGTCTTGCTTCTTTATGACACACTAACATATTTTTATGGCGTTCGTATTTCAAGAAGGAGGCTGGAAGTCCGGCATTACTTTGTAACTGAAAGGCAATGAGGGGATACATTTGGCTGGTTGCTCTGGTTTTCCTCAGCATCTGTGGACAGTTCATAAAGACAATTTCAGAGGACACATCAGTCACTGATGATTTAGGTAAGAACAGTGATGAGGATTCCACATTCATCGTTGATAGATCGTAATTGGAGCCTTGAGGCAGTCACAATGTACTACAACATAATGAGAATCTCATGTATGTTGGGACAAGGTTGCTAAGTTGCAATTATATGCTAAACCCCCTGGAATGTCCCAGTCCTCCAGAGAAATGTATGCATAACCGTGCAATACACATAATGAATGATTCATTCATATTTCCTTCGCTTCCATCGCCAACCAAGTCTAGACCAGTGACCCAGAGCCATATTGTATTGTTCTGATTATTTTCATTGTGAAAGAGTTCAGGCTTTTCACTGAAATGGATCTAGGGCCAATTGGCTAAGATGTGTACATACTTTCAGCTTTTCATTCGTTTTCCCTTGACTGACCCTGTAGAAGATTGGAGGTAGCTTGGGGGAATGATTTGCCGGGGTTTCCCACATGATATATTTGTTAAGCAGTGCAGTATGTTAAACAGGTATTCCCTCAACTATGTTCCAAAACCTACAGGAATATAGAGTATTTTTCACTGTCAGTACAAAACCAAATTGGCTTAATGTCTATATGGAATCCTTTGACCAGTGAAAATATTGTTCAGACCTTTTCGCTTACAAAAAAGTACATACCACAGTTTTTGGACATGTTGCTGTGGTAATATTACAATATTCAGTGAATTTTATTGGTGTATTGTGTAAATACCATGGTACGCTGAAAAAAAAGGTACACTTTGAAACAGTTTTTACTCAGAAATGGCTAGTACATTTCACAGATAATTACAAAAAAACGGCAAGTAAAACATTAAATTAAACATGAAATTCTTAAGTAGAAAGACTGAAATAGTATTTTCTTGTAAAACGTCCTCCAATAATATTTGTTTTATTTATACTTTTTATTTTTTTAATTTTACAGTGTATGTGAATATGGTAATAAATTTGTAGCATGATATACAGTGTCTTTATTGTTAACGAAAACTATAAAAAAATATTTTTTGGTAATTTAAATAAAATAAAATATAAATATTAGATGAAAAGCATAGACTTAAAAAATCAGAAACATGACCTTGGCTAGCTAACTGAAATAAGCTCTAAAATGACTAAAACTGGAAAAAAAAATTAACTATAAAAAAATTACCAAAGCACATTACAAAATGAAGTCGAAATATAAATAAATACTATAATAGTATATAAATCAAAATACCATGGTATTAACATGTGATACATCATCGTGCCATGGTACGACTACATTATTGTTTGCGACTTTTTGTATTACACAAGAAAACCTTTTTGTGGATTTTTCCAATTTAATTTTGTTTTTTTTATTGTTTATTCATATTTTAATTTTTATTCATTAAATTTAAAAGTGAGGTCACTGGACATAAATATGGCTGTATTTCACAGTCCATTACATAGATGTCCTGCTAAAATGCAAGGCATGCCAGACATTGAGCTGCTCTACACTGAGGAGCAAGAGCAATGCCAAAATCCCAAAATAACACCTCCGCAATGTAGAGATCTGGATGCATTGTTCCTCCCTGTCACATGATGTTTCTCCTGTGGAGGGCTTGGCTTGTATCGCTCGGCTGTAATAGCATGGTTTAAAGCCAAAGAATTCACCTCTTCTCCCTCATCTGTCTCCATTCCCACTCCGGTCCCTCATTCCAGCAAACCCTCCAGCAGTCAAACAAGAACGTCTTATTTAGAGCTAACATTATACACTTAAACACCCGCCCATGCCTGGAGCTGTAATATGCGCACATATATGTGGGAAGAGAGAATGTTTTTGTCATTGTATATGTATTGTAACGCATTCTAGACACATGTTTAGGGTGTTTTCGCTAACAAAGATCTGTTATTCGAGATAACACTCACCAGTAACCAGCCAATGCTGCAGTGCATTGGTGCTCTGAGACCCTCCTTGCACACTGTAGATGAGGAAGATTGCTGCACTCTGCTTAGACTAAGGCCAGATTTGCATGGAAGTGCTGACTCAGAGCTCTAGGTCTTTGCTGCTCCGATGTGCAGTGTGAAGAGGATCATATGGCAGCTGTTTGATGCCTACGCTATGTCGTCGTTCTCTGTCTTCCTCTCTGTGCATCACAGTTCTTGACTGGCCAGCCTCTTAATCAGTCTGGCACTTCTGTGTACCAGCTTTGGCAGAGCAAAATAATGGACACTCAGTTTCATTCGCCATTTGAGATCTAAGTAAACAAACTGTGGCATGTGACAGTTGACCATGTTGTAAACAAAAGCCAAATGCTTTAATCATATGTATGTCAGCATCTGTATATGTGTATATAAAGTGGATAGATTTAATATGGAACTCAATTGGGTGTAGTTCACCCAAAAATGAAAATTTTGTCATTTACTCATCCTCAACATTGAAAAACAATATTGGAGCCCATTTACTTTCATTGTATGGACAAAAAAAACAACAACAAAAAACAAAACGGAGACCTTTTTAAAAATATATTTTGTGTTCTACAAAAGAAAGGCGTACATGTTTGATTTCATTTTTATTTTTTGTGACTAACTATATACCTTTAAATACAGGGTAATTTGGTAATTTGTTTAAAATTGGTGGATTTTATTATGAAAACTATTCCTTTAAAGTAACAGTACTTTAAAGGAATAGTTCACCCAAAAATGAAAACTTTGTAATCATTTACTCACCTTGCATCATTGCAAAACAACATTGGACCCTATTGACTTTTAATGTATGGAAGAAAAAAATCTAAATATATCTTGTGTTCCTTAAAAGGTTTGATGGACAATTACTTACCCTCATGTTGTTCCAAACCTGTATGCACTCATTTCTTCTGCAAAAAACAAAAGAAGATATTTTCAAAAATGCTTTGTTCTGCAGAAGAAAGTCATACAGGTTTAGAACAATATGAGGGTGAGTAAATGATGACAGAATTTTCATTTCTGAAAGAACTATCCCTATAAATATGTGGCAGGTTTGTGATCTATAAAAAGGGTGGCAGATCGGCTGTAATGCTGCATGCACACAGTTATCACTTGGCTTTAGACTGTGCTGCTTCCTGATTTATGTGCCTGAATACTTTGTGTGTGTGTGTGTATTTTTGGTGTATGCCCTTGAGCTTTGATGCTCTGGAACAGTAGACCATCCTATCAGAATGCTACCACATGCATTACTAAGCTGTGACACAAAGTGACCCAGAGATTTGACCTCAACATTCGATAAAGACTAAAAATATGACTTTAAAACCATTCCAACTCTAAATTCTGATTGGATGAGTGACATCCAAAGCCATTGTAAAATGACTACGAACACTAGCAGTAGTAGCTTCTAGAGTATAGGATTACATGCATGAAATTTTAGGGTGCTTTCACACCTGTAGATCGATTGCTTTGTTCCGAAACAGGGATTAAAATTATTACAATGTTGCTTTTTATTCTTGGTGCGGTTCACTTTCACATGGCAAAGTTTCTAAACGGACCAAATTTGTTAATACAAGTCACGCGCGAGTAAACTTCTTTATTTTCCGGGATTCCACTCAGCTGTCACGCATGTCATCCGTCAGGATGGAACGATAACAGCTTTGCGGGCTTATTGTTGTTGTTTTTTTGTAGCTGTCCTTATAATAATTTATCATTTTGAGCAGGAGTCTAGGATTGATTGGGAAAACATTTTAAAAATGCACCTACTACAAAGAAGAGCAATAAGACGGCATTATAAAATAAAAAAGTGCGCTTTGATTTTTGAATGGCAAAGATGTGCTCACCCACAGACATTCACAGGTTCATTTTGAGGTATTAGCAAAACAACAAAGTTAATGCTTTTCACGGAACTTACGTAATTACCCATCATAAATTGTGATATAGCCTAGTTCGTTGGTCCGTTGGATCGGATTGCTTTCTCACTACTAGAGTAGTGATTGTGTTTTTCAGCAATATAGTGTGCACCCTTAATTTACAGAGAAAAGAAGGTCAGGGACAAATCTGTAGATGGAAAAATCTCCATACGTGTGCATTTTTTTTTCTACTTTGCACTTTTTGTTAGAAAATGTTTATTTACTATTCAGGTTTTTTAAGGTATCTAATATTTTGATACTTGATTTCCATGATCTAAATATTCTTAAAAATTAAAATGTTGTTGTCATTTGGAAGTGTGTAGGCCTTCTTGCATTATTATGCTGTTACATTATGATTATATATTCAGTGGCATAAAATGGTCTTTAAAATGACAATAATATCGCTTATCGCAATTATTTCTGGGGCAATATATCGCACAACAAAAAGTTGTTATCGTGACAGACCTACTCACTACAACCGAACCGCTCCAGAGTTCGTTTTCAATCGAGCCGAGACTAACTCATTCAGGCGATCTCGGACCGATTGTTTTGGTGCGGATCCGAGCGCGATTGCCGTGTTCACATATGCCCAAACGAACTGAGCTAAGGGGGGAAACGTGCCAGGTTCCGAAACAACAGGCCAGGTGTGAAAGCACCCTAAGTCTCAAATGAAGAGCAAACAGCTCATAGGTCTTTTTTCTCCTGAAGTGTTTTCAGTGTAGAAATTATTTAGTTTGTCTCATGTCCCATTAGATTACATTGAGAGGGTGGGGTTTATGACCTATACTGGGACCAGCCACCTGGGGGCGATCGAAACGCGATGGCTTCACTTTTTAAGACTCGTGCGGCACACTTGTTCAAAACCATCATGGTGGACAGTGCGTATCTGAAGTGTCTCTGCGGAAAATAATGCATTATTTATCGGCTTTAAGATATCGGCCAAATTTTCTTATCAGGCCGATACCGATAACAGAAAAAATGAGCCGATATGGGCCGATACCGATATGGTGGCCGATATATCGTGCATCCCTAATTTGCACAGTCATTTGCGGGTTCAGTGGTTTTGGTTTGGTTTCTCTTTCAGTAGGCATGCATTTGTGTTTTGCATAGATTCCAGTCCTCGAGGGTCACGGAAAACTCTTGCCGGCCGTGCAGCACAATGAAGCAGTTTCAAGTGACACAAAATTAGGAAATCCTGTGGTTGTAGTGATTTTTGTCTGTTGGTTATCTTGGCTGACCCCAAAGACGGCCACTGTACTTGTTAGCCTTAAACATCATGTGCACGTCAGGCCATGTTTCGGTCCAATTTACCTCATGAGATTTCCAAATGACAAAAATACCCTCACACTTCAGTAACTATCACGCATGACCTAAACTTGATGAAGATTTCATGAGCTTTCCAAATTGTAAATGCCAAGTAATTTAGATAATTACTCCTGCATGCTAAAAATGCTGCACCCCATGAGATGAATAGTTAGACTGAATTGCTGTAATAGCTGCTTAGCTGTAAAACAGTGTACACAGTTTAGTTAGGTTTGTAAGATGGAAAATACAGACAATTAAACAGACATTTTAATAGATTGAAATTAGAATTTTATGTAGCCTCTATGACAGACTAGCCCTTGTCCATGTCATATTTCAAGCAATTCAAAACCATAGACTATAAAAAAAAGATGGATGACGCACCTTCAATCTCTTCCATTGTAAAAAAAAAAAGTGAAGCCGCCATTGTCCCAACAGGGCGCGGCCATATTGCGCTGATTTGGGACCGGAGTCTGCGGAGTAGAGAATTCGGGACCTGCACAGTGGCGAGCGAAGTCCCGCCCACACTCCCGCAGAGTCGATCGCAAGCACACGCCCCTTACCCCTTTTTAATTAGCCTGACTGCTCCATTTTTTGTCTGCTGAGAGGATTGTGTTAAAATAAGGTAAATACAACTCCAATATCCTCCTAAAGATCCCGGAAATGTCCGTTGGCGCCTCAGTTCACTCAGAGAAGCTGTCAGTCTCAGCTGTCAATCATGACGTCACACTCCCGTTTTTATAGCATCACTTAACTAACTAAAACCAAAATTATTTAAAAACGAACACTTGAACTTACATCAGCATGATACAATCTACATCAAATGACAAAAGCCATCTTTGGAAAAAAATTATTTGAAGTGAAATTTAATTATTTAGTTTGTCTCATGTCCCATTAGATTACATTGAGAGGGTGGGGTTTATGACCTATACTGGGACCAGCCACCTGGGGGCGATCGAAACGCGATGGCTTCACTTTTTAAGACTCGTGCGGCACACTTGTTCAAAACCATCATGGTGGACAGTGCGTATCTGAAGTGTCTCTGCGGAAAATAATGCATTATTTATCGGCTTTAATATATCGGCCACATTTTCTTATCGGGTTGATAACGAAAGCGGTGAAAATGAATTTATCGTCCGATATGGTGGCCGATATATCGTGCATCCCTAAACTTACAGTATATCATTGGTTACATTGCTGTTGGGACATTGCCTTTGCAAGGTAGCTGACTAGGTTTTGAAACATAAGCTTGTGATTCTCCATCATCCAAGGTTTATCATAAGACCCACAGTCATGGAAAATGGCAGAGAGATAAAGCCTATTCTGGTAACAGAATCGAAGTGTTTTTCTACTGCTTTTCATCTCAACAAATGCCCCATCTTACATTCCAGGCCTAAACCAAATGGGTTTTTGTGGGTGTGTTTGGCACTCAGGCAGTAGACTAGATTAAAGGCAATGGTGATGGCTGTCACATGTCAAATATATCAAGGTCAGAGATAAGTCCTCTCATTATGAGTGCTGTCAGCATGTATCTGGCCTGCTGTGGGGGGTTACAAGGAAGGGCATGTGTGCGAGGGGATGCTCTATGGATGGGGGAAGTTTTTTTTTAAAAAAGATGGGGGTTTTCACATACATGACTCCATAATGTTGTTGTAGGAAGCCGGTACCAGTTTGAATTTAATTCCAGTTATGCTTCTGGTTTGGTTGTTAAATAATTCTGTTCCGTAATACACAAAGAATCCAAACAAAGTGCGTTCTCGGAGGGCTTTGCGGTCGAGGCGGTATTTGCGTGTCGGCTGTTCAGTAGAGCTGAAAGAACATGGTTTGCCTCCCCCCACCTGTCTTGTCATCAGTCGACGTGTTTTGCAACATCTTTCTTTGAGAGCCGATCCACTTTTTGAACTCTTGTGTGCATTTGTTCGAGTCTTGTTGGAACATGTTTCGCCAAATGCATATTTTTGGGATACTTACGGTTCCAAGTCCTAGCACTGACACCTTTCCTCTGTAGGTTATAATTAGTAGTTGTTTCCAACCTAAGGGATTGACTGTGGCCCAGAAAGTGTCTGCACTGGAGGACTGCAATGTGTATATAGCCTTTTTGTCCCTTTCATGTATTCTTGCTGCTGAAAATGGGGGTTTGTGGCAGCTTTAGACCATGACTGCTTTCTGTCATTGTATAAAGAGTTCACATCATGTGATTTGGACTTGAGTCAAAGTTCCAATATTTGATTCTCAACATGCATTTTGTTTTAACTGCACTTATGTCTATGACTTGTGTCTTACGTAGCCAGACTTTGAGTAAATGGCAAAACACTATCCCAAAGCTTATTCTGGCCGTGAGCTGCCCACTTAAATAAGAAAAGACCATCTGACTAACATGTAAAGAAGAGGTCGACCGATAGTGGATTTTGCCGATACCGATAGCTAGGTTGAACCACACTGGGCGATACCGATTAATTAACCGATAGTTTTAAAATTGATACTGAACAAAAACTAAAATAGTGCTTTATTAACAAAAACAGTACTGAACCATACTAGTAGTAGTAGTAATAATAATAATAATAGTAATAGTAAATGTTGAAATTAACACACTCTAGAAATAATGTAATTTAAAGGAAAACTATGTGAATGGCGCTCTGTGCTGCGGCAGGATTTTCTGTCGGCTGCATTTAAATCCGCGTCTGAAGTTTCCCGCTCTGTTCAGCGTGCAGTATCACGTGTCTAAACAAATAGCACATGCTGTCAGTGATTTCAACCACTAGAGGCCGCTCTCGCACTGTGTATTGACAGCAGACCCTTCTCAGCCACTCCAGCAATGGACGCAACCCGGAAAACTATCGGCATGGATTTTTGCCGATAGTTCCAGCAATCAACTATCGGTGCCGATTAATCAGCAAAACCGATACATCGGTCAACCTCTAAAAGAGACCAACCACAGTTTTTGTTTTTGTTTTTACCAAAAATAGATTATACTACAATAATAGGCTGGTGTGGAAAAACAGTAAACATGTGGCACTTTCTGTGAATGATTGTACAGAAAACACTGGGGAAAAAGTGCAATATGTGCATAGATTTGTTATCTTACTTTTAAGTGCCTCAGAAAAACTAAATATATATTTATATATATAACATTTATAAAATGTATAATATAAAGTCAGCATGAAATATACATTTACCCAGTCTATTTTCTAAATGCATGTTATTTATTTTATTACAAACAATTCAACCATGCATATATAATTTTTTTTAACATTCTTATATTTTTATTCAAAATAGGGCTAAAATGATTAGTCAACATTATTGACAACGTCAAAAATAAACTATTGTCGACAAATATTTTTGTTGTCGAATAGTCATTTGTTGTCATATGACTAATAATGTAAGGGCCTGCAATAACATGGTTTGATCAGTGAGGTGCTGTAGTGCAAGACTGTAATTCAGCCCTCCCAGCTGCAGTCCAATAGAAGAAGACATATGAGAAGTGCAAATGAAGCCGAAGCAGTAGTGTGGGAAAGTTTTACAAAACTACAAACAAAAAATAATGCTGTTAGGGGTAAAGCCTGTGGATTAATCGGTGAAATAATCAACGAGTAGTCGGTTAATCGCTCCAATAATAATTAGATTAATCGATTATCAAAAGAATTGTTTGTTGCAGCCCTAATTTAAAATGTCATAAATCTTTTGGTGAAATGACTGACTTCTCTCTGCTGACTTCTTGAAGAATTTCATTTGCATAAAACCTGCCCCTTTCTTACAGTTGACTGCAAGCCCGCATTCAGATCTGAATTTTTTAATGAAAAAAAAAATCCCTTGTACATTCTTTAAAAATGTCCTTTTGATAGTCATGCTGTTTTGGAACAACATGAGGGTGAGTAAATGATGACAAACTTCATTTTTAAGAGAACTATCCATTTATCCTCCTGTGAACAATACAGCGAGAAGCATTTGTGTATGGATCAAGTTACACATTGCAGGTTACTAATAGGGTTTGATGTTTGCTTTAAATGGGAAAGTACGTTTGACAGACAGTGTCTAGCCCAAATTAAAATTTCACAGTGGCATGTTCCAGCGAAGTTGATTAGCGATTTAGGATAATAATGATTACGATGACAGCAGGGTCGGCGCCAGAGCGCACAAAGTGAGGGGGCAGGCACAATTTTTTGGGGGGGCCACACTTTTTTTTGGGGGGGGGAGGCTGCTTTGAAAAAAAAAATGTTTCTGAAAGTAATTTTCAGATGCAACGGGGGGAAAAACGGGATAAACACAAGCATGAAACTTGTAAATAAAATAATCTGATGTATAGCCTATGTACAATTTAATAACATATAGCCTAGTTTGATGTATGAATTGGGTGTTCGTCAAAGATTGCATGCGGTCGGAGATTCCCGTGTTTACAGCTCCATAAAATATCCTACTGGAAGCTCTGTAGTTTTGCTGTATAGGCCTATAGATAAAAATATGAAAGTTACAAACACACAACATTTTGAGTTACTTCCATTTCTGGAAAAAAGAATGTAGGCCTAGTAATTGATGTTATAAATACACACGCCTGATTTTTGTTTTAATTATCCATCGTACATAAAAAAACAACAAAAAACATTTGCAATCAAGACAAAAAAGCCAGAAGTGAATGTAAACCACTCACTTTACAACAAATCCTTTAAATTTAACCGTATCAGAACAGAATAAGAATTTAAAAATATATAATTCTAATGGATAAATATAATTGCAGTATATAATAATATATGCTTAGCAATAAACATGCCAAAACAAATTAATTTATAAAGAAACGTAAGGTAAAGTTGGGCTTACTTCTCTCAGGCACAAATCCAAATGTGTCCATATTCGTGATGTAGCTGAAGCTAAACTATTAGCCTTATTAGGTAAAATAGGCTTTGTAGTTCACGCACGTTCCCGTATCGACGGAAAAATATCATAATGAGCAAAAAATGCCACAGTGTAGCGGGTCTCACGCCGAACAGCACGGTGAACTGCTGCGCCGTTTCCAATTAATGCAGTAGCTTAGTGTGCACGTGAGACGCTGGCGCGATCAAACAGCTGAAACATCAAATAGACTACTCCGTCATTTT
>NW_015505439.1:498449-501667 GCF_001515645.1 Sinocyclocheilus grahami | reverse complement strand
CCCCCCCCCCCCCCGTGGCGCCGACGCTGGATGACAGTGATGATATTTTGAACATATTACATGGGTGGTGAAGTTTCCACAGTTCCGACTGCCTCCGGGGTTTTCAGTCAGTCGTAGGAAATGGCCAGCAAGATTTCATTCACTCCTCTCTTCTGAGAGAATGCAGTAGGATAGCGTTACATCTACCATGATATATTTTGCCACAGGGAGGTGACTCGGTGGTATTATGTTGACTGAAAAACGAATGCTGTATTTTTAAGTCCCTGCCAATTGAGCGTAAGAGCAGGCAGTCTGTAGAAAACTTTCACAGCTCTTGTGTCAATGTCATGTTGTTGGACGACTATGTGATCTTCTCTGGGGGATATGACCATTCTGCTTTCCTGCTAAGTTGTCTGTATTACAGTAGGTTCTGAGAAATGGCAAAGCTACTTTTAATCACCTTGAGCCTCACATTATCATACACTACCCTTACTTCATTGACACATCCAGCATCTGTGTACAGGCTCTACTGATGTACTAGTCTTGGGTTAAAGTAGTAGTTCACCCATGAATAAAAATTGTCATAATTTACTCACCCTCATGGCTTACTTTCTTCTGTAAAACGCTATGGCTGGGTACCATTCAAAATTTTTCAATACCGATACTGATACCTTGACTTCGATACCGGTTCCTGAATGATACTTTTTTTAATACCAATTTTATGAAATCAATTTTAACAATCACATTATCTAAAAAAAAAATTGGTTTAATTTTTCAGCTTGTTGATGTTTATACAATCAAAGACTGCACAAAGGAACAAAATATAACCAACACAATAAATCAGTGCAAATAGTTTTAATAAAGCTCAAATAGTCTTCAGTTTACACATCTGTTATAGGCTACATTTACATCAGTGCGTGTTCATTTCAAAAACGCATAGCTCAGATAGACTCATCATTTCTATTCCTTTTCCACTGATTTACTGATGAGCATTAGCAGCTTCCAGCACTGTCTGTCTGTGTTCTCTCTTCCATGATCACTGTTCTGACATAGCTATTTCAGGAACTTTACATGGCCAAAACACATATTAGACGGCAAGCGGAAATGACAAACTGAACGGGACTAATAGATCGGTAGGGGTGTTGATGCTAATCCATCACGGGACTCGGGTAAGAAGTGCGACAGGAGATGGCACTGTTCAACTCTTTATTTGAAGTATTTAACTGTTCACAGTAGATGGCACAACATTGCTCCAATTAGATTGGATATTGTACAACTTAAGGCCACGAAGTGTTAAATGTGGTCTTTATTAACACCTGAAGAAATGGCAGATCAAGCGGCTAGTGAAAGTGAAAGTAAGTCGGAATAGTGGAAACTCACGTCAACTAGCGGCACACATTCATAATAAAAGTCTTTCCCCTATAAACATACATAGGGAATTTAGAACAGCCGCCCTCAGATTAGCATAGCTAATATGTCTAAAGATAAATTCCCTAGTCGTTAGAGTCCGTTTCACCTCCATCCGGAAGTGCGGGAAGTCTGACAAGTTTTGCCACAGGTCGTAGTGCAGGACATCCTCAGGCACAGACTGGCTCCCGATGACTACTCGTAGTGCAGACTTTACCGATCGGATCTCCCTTTCCCATATGCCTCCGAAGTGAGGTGCGGCGGGAGGATTCATCCTAAAAGTGATCTGGTAGCTAGCCAGCTGCTCCTGCAGTCTGGGCTCCATCTCCTTGAAAGCTTCTCTCAGTTCGGTCTCGGCTCCCCGAAAGTTGGTTCCCTGATCTGAGAGAATCTCGGACGGGGTTCCTCTACATGCTATGAAGTGCCTTAATGCCAGTAAGAATGCATCGGTGTCGATGCTGTTGAGTAGGTCAAGGTGAATGCATCTGGTCGTCAGGCACTTGAAGATGACGCCCCATCACTTCTCTGTGCGATGGCCAATCTTGACCACGAAGGGCCCGAAGCAGTCGACTCCAGTGGAGAAGAAGGGAGGTTGGTATAATCGCAGACGAGCTGACGGTAAGTCAGCCATAATGGGTAGAGTCGGCTTAGCTCTCCACTTCTGGCACTCTATGCACTCTCTCTGGTGTCGTTTGATGGCTTGCCTGCCCTTTAGAATCCAGAACTGGCGACGTAGCTCTGCAAAGACCCTATCAGGTCCTGGATGGAGTATACGCTCGTCAAAGTGCTTTACAATGAGTCTAGTCACCTGATGGTGGGAATCTAGAACCACTGGATGTATTTCAGCTTTACTGAAGCCATCCAATCGCCGTAGCCTACCTCCCACACGAATTAGACTTAACTCTGGGTCGAACTCGGGTGCAAGCGTGTTCAGACGGCTGGCTGCGGGCACCTGGTTCCCTGATTTTAATGCCTTGAACTCCTCTGGGAAGGAATCCTCCTGACATTGACTCAAGATGAGCGCTTCTGCACGCCTGTAATCTAAAGATGCTGTACTCGTATCTTGGGCGGCCGCCCCATGGAGGGACCGGTAGGTCGCATCGACCAAGGCACTCCAAGAAGCATACTGAGATGCATCAAGCTTGTCTGGATTTTGATGGTCTGCAACTAATCCACAGAAGACGGCTTTCCTGGTCTCTGAGGTATCCTCTCGGGCCTCTACAAGGGGCCTGGCTGGCCATCGGTCTAGTGGTTCACAGAGGAATCCTGGGCCTCGACTCCACATGTCAGAGTTCGCCAGCTCCATGAGCGTCCTCCCTCTGGTAATGTCGTCCGCCGGGTTATTCGAGGAATCAACGTACCGCCAAGAGTGAAGCTCAGTCAACTCTTGTATTTCCGCCACCCTCGTACCGACAAACACCTTGTACCTACAGGACTCAGACTGGATCCAGGTGAGCACTGTAGTCGAGTCTGTCCATAAGGTCACTGTCTCTATGGCAATGGTCAGCTCCTGTCTGAGGAACTGTGCAAGCTGAGCGCTAGTCAGTGCTGCACACAGCTCGAGGCGTGGTATTGACAGCTGCCGCTTGGGGGCTACCCTAGAGCGAGCCATAATGAAGGCAGTGTGGATCTTACCGTGCTGTTCGGCACGGAGATAAGCCACCGATCCGTAAGCAACCTCGGATGCATCGCCAAACACGTGTAGGCTTAATCTTGATTTCTCCACATCAAAGCCGGCAGGAAGATAGCACCTAGGAAGCTTGAGTCTACAGAGATTAGGCAACTCCTTCTCCCACACATTCCACTTCTCCAGCAGGTCTGCAGGAAGATTC
>NW_015505439.1:493247-496043 GCF_001515645.1 Sinocyclocheilus grahami | reverse complement strand
ACAGCTGCCGCTTGGGGGCTACCCTAGAGCGAGCCATAATGAAGGCAGTGTGGATCTTACCGTGCTGTTCGGCACGGAGATAAGCCACCGATCCGTAAGCAACCTCGGATGCATCGCCAAACACGTGTAGGCTTAATCTTGATTTCTCCCACATCAAGCCAGCAGGAAGATAGCACCTAGGAAGCTTGAGTCTACAGAGATTAGGCAACTCCTTCTCCCACACATTCCACTTCTCCAGCAGGTCTGCAGGAAGATTCGGATCGTCCCAATCCCTCGGTCTGGTCCAGAGCTTCTGGACAAGAACCTTGGCTCGGGGGATGAAGGGAACGGAGAATCCTAAGGGGTCATATTGTGTTGCTAAGACCTTATAGATATACCTCATGGTCGGGTGATGCTCTGCTAGTGCACGATGCCTGTAACCTAGGCTGTCTTCTAGGCAGTGCCACATTAAGCCAAGAGCCGGCTCCAGCGGGTCTGAATGATTTTGCTGTAACCACAGTTCGATGTTCTCTGAACGAGCATTAGTTGGTAGGTGCTGGACAACGGAGGGGACATTTGTTGCCCACTGCCTGATCTCGAAGCCCCCAGAGGCTAAGAGAGGTCTCATCTGGTCAATTAGTCGCTTGGCTTCCTCAGCAGTTGGAAGGCTCAGTAGTCAGTTGTCCACGTAGAAGCTTTGCTCTATGGACTGCAACAATTTCTCATTCCCGAACTGCTGGCAGTGAATGTGCTTCTGCAGCGCAAAGATAGCGCAGCAGGGGCTGCATGTCGTCCCGAAAGGCAAGACTTGCCATTCGTAGACGTCCGGCGGGGCCCTTCGGCGCATGTTCCTCCAAATGAACCTCAGAAGGGGGCTGTCCTCGGGAAGGAACAATTGAAGACCAACATATATTTGCCGTTATGCTGCACGAGGTGGTGTGGTATGAACCATGACTCCTCGTCTACCTGCTGGCATTCTGGTGGTACCCTGATGACATACCCTGAGACAAGGAGCTTCTGTATTTCAGCTTCATACACCTTAACCCTCTCGGGGTCTCTAATCAGGCGCTTCTCAGTGTTATCACTTTCTCGCTGCGAGATGAAAGGACATCGAGCTGCCAGAGTCGCTCGACATGTTGATAGACAGGGTCTCGCAGTGGTGTAAGAGAAGTGAAAAAAACACTGCGGGGAAGATACCTGATGTGGGAGCAATCCATCTGGTCCCTGGAGGACCCAACTGAGCTGCGTGTGTACAGCGACTGGTCCGCCCGCTGGTCTCAATCTGATGGGCTCCTTTGGGATAATCAGAGATGGATAATCGGACCCAATTAAAATTAGGGGTTAGACCCTATCGAAAGATGGAATGGGGATCCCTCTGAGATGGTGATAACATTGCTGGAGCCTCTTAACGGGGTAGGTTTGCTCGGTTAGCGTGAGGAGAGGCGCGGTGAAGACCCCCTTAAGGCTGTGCTTCTCCTCTGGCCTTGACTGCCAGGAAAGCAGCAGGTCAATTGACTGCCCCTTCAATTCTGTGATGTCATGTCGGAAGGGCCATAATCTCTTCCCTTCCCTCAATGCCTAGCTGCTGGACTGCTGCAGGAAGGATGATACTCCGCTGAGCCCCATCGTCCAGAATAGCGTAGGTCGAAACAGACCTCTTGCCTCTCCACAGAAGCACTGGAACTACTTTCAGGTACACACGACCTGTGAAACTAGGAGAAGTAAGATATGCTCGCTCGTGAGATGTTGTTAGCAGCACACTGTTAGGACCATCCTGGGCAATGGAATGCAGGACTCCGAGATGTATATTACCACAGTCTCTGCAGGGCTTCCTCAACGTACATTCCTCCCATTTATGACTTGTGCGCCCACATTTCCAACATCTTTTTCCATCCTTTATCCACTTTAAAATCTGATCAGGTGAGCACTCAGTGATTTTGCTACACTGTGACAGGTAATGCTCCTGACTCCTGACAGAACAGACAAACGCTTCAGTCTCATGGCTGATGACTGAACACGAGCAGCAGCGGTACGGACAGACTGCCCTGTGCTAGCTTCCATGGGCTGTTCACTGCCATGATAGACTGCAGTGGATCGAGTCTGGGGCTTAGGAACAGATTGCCGATCCCTACTTGTGACCTGTACTCTCTCGGTCTGGTAGCGCTGCACCATCTTGAACGATAAACGTTGCGCTTCCGCCTTCACCTTCAACCAGTCAGCAAGGTCATGCAGGTTATATGGGTTGAGGCTGTCAGTGTGCAATCGGCCTCGCAACTGTAAGTGCTCTATAAAGCTGTCTCGGTAGTGTTTGGGCAATTTACTGAGGAGTCTATCGACATGCCCCGTACAAGAGAGTTCTCGCCCCTGTGGACCCTCGAGTGACATCAGCATACCAACTAGCAAGTCAACATTGAGTGCAAAACTCTGAAAGGCCTTTGCATCCCCAACTCTGATATCAGGTGAATTCAGCAGGGCTGCGATCTCGCTTTGTGCCAGTTGATGAGGCTGACCATACTGTCGTTGCAACGCTATCATTGCTGCCATATAGGGAGCAGGATGATGACGGCATGCTTGGGCGATCAACCTAGCTTCCTCCAGAACCAACCGCTCCATCAGTACCCTGTACTTATAGTGCTCGGTAAGCTCTGTGTGAGGATTGAGAAGATTATCCAAGGCCATCTTCAGGTCTGTGAACTCCCTCTCACTATCATTCACGAGCTTAGGCAAGGCTGGAATAGGAACTGGTTGTAGCGGGGGTGTAACGGGCATAGGCTGGTAAACCGGAAGAGGAGGTGGTGGCTGGTGAACCACTGAAGG
>NW_015505439.1:467308-493029 GCF_001515645.1 Sinocyclocheilus grahami | reverse complement strand
GCAGGATCTGCTGTGCTGAACAGAACCGCCTGCTGTCGCGTTACATATGGAACAGATAAGCGGGGAACACCATGGTATGGCAAATTAGTACCATATACAGCAGGAGGGGTAGCTTGTGTCATGTGCCACAAAGCGGACTGGTGAGAAATATCGATGTGGGCCATCTGAGCTAGACATGACTGGCCTAAACATGGAAGCGGGACAGATGAGTGATAGATCACCCATGGGCAGCTGCTCCACAGTCGAGACTGGCTCGGCCTGTCCACTGAGCAGGGTGATACCCAGTGGTCGGTAGCGGAGGGCGATACGGGTCAGACACAGCAAACGACTGCCGTGTGGATTGGCTTGGCACGTGAGCCTGTAACTGATATACAGGGGGCACTAGGGGTCTGTACGTTGTAGTGGTCAAATGCAGCTTCACTGATGTAACGATATGTGGCAGTGATGAGGTAACCTGACATGCAGGATCTGCTGTGCTGAACAGAACCGCCTGCTGTCGCGTTACATATGGAACAGATAAGGGGGATACACCATGTTCACAGTAGATGGCACAACATTGCTCCAATTAGATTGGATATTGTACAACTTAAGGCCACGAAGTGTTAAATGTGGTCTTTATTAACACCTGAAGAAATGGCAGATCAAGCGGCTAGTGAAAGTGAAAGTAAATCGGAATAGCGAAAACTCACGTCAACTAGCGGCACACATTCATAATAAAAGTCCTTCCCCTATAAACATACATAGGGAATTTAGAACACAAACACTCGATGGTGGTTTAAAGTGAGTTTTGAGTAAAAGCAGAATATAAATCTTATTTATTGTCTTATGCAGCATGTGTGCATGAATGGTCACGTAACACGCGCGTTCGGTCGTGTAGTATGAATGAACTTCTGCATATGATTGGAGCTCCCGCACAACTCTCCATTGGAAATTAATGACTTCCGTTCTGTTGTTTGTCGGAGATAGTGGAAAGCCGGCTTGAAATGCAGTGGAAACGCCAGTACTGAAGAAATGGCAGATCAAGCGGCTAGTGAAAGTGAAAGTAAATCGGAATAGCGAAAACTCACGTCAACTAGCGGCACACATTCATAATAAAAGTCCTTCCCCTATAAACATACATAGGGAATTTAGAACACAAACACTCGATGGTGGTTTAAAGTGAGTTTTGAGTAAAAGCAGAATATAAATCTTATTTATTGTCTTATGCAGCATGTGTGCATGAATGGTCACGTAACACGCGCGTTCGGTCGTGTAGTATGAATGAACTTCTGCATATGATTGGAGCTCCCGCACAACTCTCCATTGGAAATTAATGACTTCCGTTCTGTTGTTTGTCGGAGATAGTGGAAAGCCGGCTTGAAATGCAGTGGAAACGCCAGTATGACGAGAATCATTTTCATTTTAAAACGAAAACGTACTAGTGTAAATGTAGCCTTACATCTAAGGGGGCTGGGACGCATTCACACTACAGTCTCACGTGTGAGCCACATATCTGAGTGTAACAGGTGTAAACTAGTAGGTATGTTCGACTTGACGCAGACCGACTGTGCAGTCCGATCAGTGTATTACAGTACCACGAGAGCAGACTGCTCCATACGCTTTCGAATCGCTCTCGCAGATGTCAAAACACTGATCGATTTGCGACGCGCTACACCGTTTCTAGTCGAACACTAGTGCTGCAAACTTATTGGCTCACTGACATTGATGAGATTAACCCCTTAGGTATTGAAATTTGGTACCGAACGACGAGACGTTTTTCGATACTCGATGGTATCGTGGCAATTCCGTCAGTGCCTAAAACATATCGAACTCGATACCCAGCCCTATAGAATGCAGATATTCATAGCTGAAAGTCCCAGCTGCTTTTTTTCCATTCAATGAAAGTGAATGGCAACCAAGACTGCCATGTGAGATGGCACTGTTCTTCACAGAGATTTTTTTTTTGGTAGACTTAGACTATGATGCTTTAAGATTTTTTTTTTTAAGTAGGGTTGCACAAGTTAGAGAAAAATGAAATCTCAATATGTTTTAGTGTGTACATCATGGTTCCAGAGTGAAAAGTGGAACTGTGTTCTTTTACACATGAGCAGCGTGTGTTTTCAGCATCTTAGATTGGCTGGCATTGAAAGCTGCTCCACACAAACTCACCTCTGCTCCAAGTTTGGGTTACTTATAATGTGCATTGAAAACGCAAAGTGTAAAACAATCTTAAAATTATTGTTATTATTAATATTATTATATTTTTCTTAAATGCTCATTTTTTTATTTTACAGTGAAATATTACAATAGTATTAATTAATTAACCAAATTCTGCAGCCCTACAAACAAGCACAGCAAACAAACCTGAAGCAACAACAACAAAAATCCCCAACAGAAATACATTTAAAAATTACAATCACAATTTTTGTCAGAAATTTTTCCCCCTCAAAATTCTGTAGAGATTTTTAGAGATTGACAGCTCGTGGCCACCGTCCAATTTCATTGAATGGAAAATGCAGCATGAACATTATTCTAAAGTCCACCTTTTGTGTTCCACAGAAGAAAGAAAGTCCTGCAAGTTTGGAATAACATGAAGATGAGAAAATGTGTAATTTTGGCCAGAACTAACCAGTTCTTCACTTTATTTTCTCACTTGAGACTTTAGCCATGATGTTAATGACAAAATCAGCAGGTTAGCACATCTGTTTCTTTCATTTTGTTTGGGTCTTTGAATGCAGGACACATGCTGTTCTTTTAAAGGTGAATGTTACTTCCTGTATTTTATAGCATTTTATCTAACCTTGGTGCAGTAGCATTACTCAGTCTATGTATTTTTGTAGATGGAAAAAGTAGGGGATTGCTGTGCTGGATCATGCTACAAAATGGGTGATGCATTTGCCGGTGCACAGAGCACTGCAATGACCAGGAATGCAGTAAAGGGTCACACATGTTTTTGACGTGTTTACCATCACATGTCATCTCTGTCTTTTGTGTGCAGAGTTTCTGTTTATGTAATTTGTCACATAACCTTCCTGCATTCAGTGAATTTTTGAAATAGCTGCCTGTGCTAAAAGGGCCGTGTGTTTTGCACTCTTGCTCTATTAATGCATACAGCATGGGGCTTCAGTTTCTATCTAATGGCCGATTGTTCACCTACCCCATCTGTTTGCATTTGTTTCTTGATGAACATTAGCACGGGAGCTCTGAAACATCCAAGAGCTTTGTTTGTTCTGAGTGGTCTTCCTCTGGCTTTATTGTATTTTGGGAATATCCTGTTTGTGCATTGCAGTGGTTTAGACAAATGTATGTTTTGTCTTGTCTGACACAAGTCATGCCATCATGCTTCAATGGCAATAGTGAATGCTTTAGGGGTGGTGTATATTGCTTTGGGAATTTGGGTGTCGTGGGTGCTCACTCTAGCATTAAACACAATTTATCGCCCCATTGCATGTTTATGCAGTATGAAAGTGATTCTCATGCATGTTTATGTATGTTTGGTACTTATTAATGATTTAATGCTTTCCCCTGTCCTCATGGAGGGTTTCATATATCACCCCCTGCTAACTACATGGTGCTATGAGCCATGACTTTGCCTTAGGGATTGAAAGCACCCAGGACTTAAAAAAAAATGTATTTGATATCCATTGCCTGCCACCTTGTTTAATAACACAAGCTGCCATTGCATCTATGACAGGATCCCCTGTTCAGGACCCCTTCATTCTGTAAATGTAATTTATTCAGTCTTTTGGGAAAGAGCTTTGTTTGTTCTGAGTGGTCTTCCTCTGGCTTTATTGTATTTTGGGAATATCCTGTTTGTGCATTGCAGTGGTTTAGACAAATGTATGTTTTGTCTTGTCTGACACAAGTCATGCCATCATGCTTCAATGGCAATAGTGAATGCTTTAGGGGTGGTGTATATTGCTTTGGGAATTTGGGTGTCGTGGGTGCTCACTCTAGCATTAAACACAATTTATCGCCCCATTGCATGTTTATGCAGTATGAAAGTGATTCTCATGCATGTTTATGTATGTTTGGTACTTATTAATGATTTAATGCTTTCCCCTGTCCTCATGGAGGGTTTCATATATCACCCCCTGCTAACTACATGGTGCTATGAGCCATGACTTTGCCTTAGGGATTGAAAGCACCCAGGACTTAAAAAAAAAATGTATTTGATATCCATTGCCTGCCACCTTGTTTAATAACACAAGCTGCCATTGCATCTATGACGGGATCCCCTGTTCAGGACCCCTTCATTCTGTAAATGTAATTTATTCAGTCTTTTGGGGCTCGTCTTATTTGTTAGCTGTAGCAGTTGTGAGGCGCTGGGAATTTCCGATTAAGCAAAATATTAAGGAATTGCAGGTCATATAGTAACTTAAAAAATAAAAATAAATAAATAAATCACAGTTTTGTTATTAGTAGTACATTTATTTTTTTATGTAAAGAAATTATTTTATTAGAATTTTTTCTAAATTCTGTTCTATTTTTCTATTTTTTTAATTTGAATTCTTTTGGTCATGATAATTGTGTAGTGAAAATCTGGTATTGTTATTTTTCATATTATACTCTATTTCTATATTATATATATATATATATATATATATATATATATATATATTTAATTTACACAATTTAAGTGTAAAATTTATATATTTTTTTGTTTTATTTTTGGCCTTTCACCATTTTTATTCATAGAGACCATGTGAGAGACAATGGGAACGGAAGATTAAATTCAATTGAATTAAGACGTTTTTTTGTAGGCTTTCCAAAGACCAATTTGTCACATCATAAAACTTTATAAGCTATTGAAATAAAATGTTTGGAAAATTTTGGTTGACTTGGTTAAAACTTTTGTGTGTGTGTGTCAGAGAGGGCTACAAATGTGTCTGCTGTGTTCATATTGAATGTAAATATTGAAGCATAATTCACATGACACCTATGTTGTAAAGTAGAATTTCATTATGAAGTTTCACTGTTTGCATTAGCATTGCCTCTGCTTCTTAAAGCTGCAGAGGCCTGAGCACATTGTGATTGTCATAACTGTGCAATTGTGTTAATGCTCTCAATGCCTTATTAGCCTCTCTGGTTACAGCAGAGGAAGGCCATCCTCAGGTCTTTTAGCTCCAGGAGCTGGGATGTGTTCTTCTGGAAGCAGCATTTTTGCGTTGTTACCTCACTGTGGCCGTAAATATTCTCTCTTATGGCTTCCAGATGTCCCCCTGCCAGAGGAGTGGATGTGGGAACACACACTCAAGGCCTAGTATTCCTCTTTGCATCTTTCTTTGCACACACGCCTGTCCCCACATACAGCGGGGAGGGCACATTTACACAAGCACGCACAGATTCTCACAAGCACTGTGTCACACACACCCTTAACCAGTCGGGTAGGAGACACAAAGACGGGACGTGTTTTTCCAGTCCCACAATGCCAATGAGTTTAGTCTGACACTTTCTTTTAAAACCTCAGTATTCGTATTTTGCATAAATGATGTCCCTTTGTACCAGGGTTAAGAACTGAAACTAAAACTTTCACTACTTAAATAAAAAAAAAACATTAACTAAAATAAAATTATATATATATATAAACTTATTTTAATTTATTTGAGTACTATTAAAATACATTTTTATAAAATGTATAAAAAAAACTATAGAGACATTAAAAAATAATACAAATATACAAATTACTAAAACCTCAAAATCTCATTCATAATACAAAAAACTTGATTAAAAAAATAGAACAAATGATACTTGAATAACACTGGTTTGTACAACCTCACTACCAACTATTCTTTGAAAGGATCATAAACAGCCATACAGTGAACAATGTGGCGAAGAAGTTTACATTTAGAGCACTGCAGATTACCTCACTCTCATTTGTCATGGCAACCGTTGCTATGTTTGGCATGCCCGTGTTGTTTTATAAGGTTTTCAGGTGAGCGATACTGTATAGCTATTGTTCTGCTGCCAAAATTAAACAAGAGAAGCATCTCTAAACCAACTGATACTTATATACATAGGGTGGAGCTGGCTTCATGATAATGCACAGGTATCGCATGGATTTCTCCATGCATGGGCCCCTCGCTCGGTCTACGTTTATTTGTTTTTACTCTCTAAAGAGCCTTGCAAGGTCCCATTATGATGTGGTTACTGGCGATTCATTCTTGTGAAGTGTTTTATTCAGTGGTTGTTTCGCAGTCCATGCTGCCTGTGGAACCGAGGCGTCTTTTAGGACTCTAGTGGTTGTTGGTTACGAGCGTTATGTCTGATTGTATGCAGTCAATGGTGTGTATGACATAAAGCACGACTCCCACTGCAGTGCCACACTTATTTTAACATGTGGAAATTTAACTGTTGAAAGTTTCTTAGAGATCAAGCGTGGCTAATTCTATCCAGGGATGTCTGAGGTTATTTTTACTCTGTCTCAGTGGTAAGGCTGGGCGGCATGAATTTGATACATTCAGTCAGAATTTACTAGCATATGAATTATCTGTTTTTCTATTTTTTTTCATAATGCGAGGCTGTTTTTGAACTGATGACAGACTTAACATTATCTTTAAGTTTGTATCCATCAAGTCCCCCCCCAAAAAAAATCAAATCAAATGAATTATGTCTTTATAAGTATACTTTTAATATATAAGTAATACCTTTAATAGTATTTTTATTTAGATCACTAGGTTATCCAAAAATAGGCATTGGCACGTGTTTATTTAATCTTTATTTAAATAAGAATAAGTAACATTTTTAATTTGTTTTATTAATTCAATTAGTTTAATTATATAGTATGAATTATAATTATATATAAATTAAATTATTAATAATTATATAGTATTATTTATTTATTAATTTATTCATATTTTATTTATTTTTATAACCCATATTTCCAGCAAAAAATTATAAAAAAAAGTATACACTTATAATATATAATAGTATTATATATTTATTTATTTTGCTGGAAATGTAGATTTTTATTTATTTATTAAATAATATATTCACACAGTTGTGATATATATTGTCACCATAATAAAAAATGTGTTCATACTACCTGCTCAATAGTGTTTACACATTGCTGGTATTATTAGCATGTTTTTAGCTGTCAGCAGGGTGATATGTGACTGTGATGACTGTTAGATTAGCAGTGGGTCAGTGCTTAAGTGTAATTACAGTAGTAATGTGGAGCAGTTCTGATGAGACGTAAGGACCTGGCTGGGTAATGAAGGCCTGCTGGGACCAATATGCCTTGCTTGGAGCCACCAATTGTACCTTGGTGATCTACCCACTTATTTGCTCTGAAAGACAGATGCTGTAACTTCAACAGATAATGAGTAATGACCCCTTAAATAGAATTAGAATATTGTGTGGGAAACATTTTATTCTTAGTTTATATTATTAGATAGTGAAAATAAGTAGCCTTTTCAAAAAGGTACACCTTTGTACCTTATTTACCCCTAATGGCTGCATGCAAGGCAAGCACATTAAAGGTACATATTATTACCTAAATAGTACATATTTGTACCTTTTGAAAAGGTACTGGACCAGTGACAGCTTTTGTACCTTTTTTTCTGAGAGTGTATAAATCTGTTATTAAATAGCTCTATATACTGACACCTATGTGACTTTTTTGAATTTCTTTCTTCTGCACAATCCAATATTGCTATGGTAACAGAGCCGCCCCACCCTGTGTGCTTGATACTGATTGGATGAGAGTTTATGGACTAAACTATGAGTGTAGCTGTGGCTGTGTGCTCCCATGGAAATATTTAGCAACAGAACACCTCAGTAATGTGTATGAGAGCCATTAGATGAGGTCGAGCTTTATAAAAAGATGTTTTAGGAAGGTCAAGCTTACCTCATTCTGAGATGCTAAGTTCAGAGCTGCATAGACTCAGGTGTGGGTGGCGTGTTTGTACTCTTGTTGAGGATAAACATGGCAGACTTTTATCCTTATCGCACTGTGGTTGAGATCATCCCCTCTTCTGTTCCCATGTTCTCCCACCCTGGGAATAACACATGCACAACCTTGCTTCAGTGGAGGAATTCATTATTTTACGTAATATTTACAAAAGAATGTTTCAAATAATAGTTCATTTGAAAATGTATTTATTCAACCAAAATCTTAAGTATAACTCTGAAAAACAGCATTTTTTCATAAATATATATAGTGGCAATAACTGTTCAAAATGTTGCGGTCAGTAAGATTTTTGAAAAGTTTTTATTTTAAAAACAGTAATACTGTGAAATAATATTTCTATTTAAAATAACTTTTTTCTATTTTAATAAAATGCAAAATATAATTTATTCCTGTGATGGCAAATCTAAATTTTCAGCAGCCATTACTCAAGTAATCAGTCTCACACATCATTTAGAAATCAGTCTAATATGCTGATTTGGTGCAATCAGTGTTGAAAACATTTTTCAGGATTATTTGATGAATGGAAAGTTCAAAGGAACTTTCTATTTTATAATTTATCTGAAATAGAAAATCTTTTGTAACATTATGAATACCTTTAACTGTCATTTTTTATCAATTCAATGCTGAATAAAAGTATACATTTTCTTTTAAAATTTTTCTTTCTGACCCCAACCGTTGGTAGTGTATTTATTTGTATTTTTTGAAAATTTCTTTTTATTATTATTATTATTATTATTATTATTTTATTTCAATTTGACTGATTTTGTCCCTTTTAATATTTACAGCCAAACCTTTTACATCCAAGGTGAAACAGATGCGCTTGCACAAGGAAGATTTCGAGATCCTGAAGGTGATTGGACGGGGAGCATTTGGAGAGGTATTTATTGTTCTCACTACATTTAGAACATTCTATTGTTTTTTTTTAGATCCCATAAGAGCCCCTTTTCATTATTAGTTAATATACTGCTTTACCATAAGCACAGGTATGTTGCAGAGTAAGGAAATTCTTCATGCTGTACTTTTGAGAGCCCGAGGCAGTTAATGTTCTTTTGTAATGACAGATGTGTGATGTAGTCACTGGGGAATGTGTGGTGTACAGGTAGGCCAGGAAACCGGCACTATTAGGTTACTTAGTGAGGCTTGGCTGTTCAGAATGGCACATGAAGTGGGAATATTGGATTGGAGCCATGTTTTAAAACCCCAGCAAATGGTTTATGGAATTTGTATTCAGGTTTTATTTTCGCAGTGACTGAGCACATGGACGTTTCCAAGTTGAGTTGAAGGAATAGTTCACACAAAAATAAAAATTCTATCATTATTTACTCACCCATTTTGTAACCAGTGCAGCTCCTTTTCTTCCGTGGAATACAAAAAGTTAATATTTGAGGAATATCTTTGCAGCTGACTTGCAAGTGAAAAAGTGAAAGTGAAGTGATGTGTAGCCAAGTATGGTGACCCATACTCGGAATTTGTGCTCTGCATTTAACCCATCCAAGTGCGCACACACACAGCAGTGAGTAGTGAACACACACACACACACCCGGAGCACTGGGCAGCCATTTTTTTTTGCAGCACCTATGGTGACCCATACTCGGAATTTGTGCTCTGCATTTAACCCATCCAAGTGCGCACACACACAGCAGTGAGTAGTGAACACACACACACACACCCGGAGCACTGGGCAGCCATTTTTTTTTTGCAGCACCTGGGTAGCAGTTGGGGGTTTGATGCCTTGCTCAAGGGTCTCACCTCAGTCGTGGAATTGAGGGTGGAAGAGAGCGCTGGTCATTCACTCCCCTCACTGACAATTCCTGTCAGTACAGTGACTCGAACCCGCAACCTTTGAGTTACAGACTCTCTAACCATTAGGCCATGACTTGAAATATTCCGTACAGGTTTTACAGACTGATGATGATTTTATGATAGTTTTATGGTATTTTTCCAGTTTTTTTTATCAGTCGTGGAATTGAGGGTGGAAGAGAGCGCTGGTCATTCACTCCCCCCACTGACAATTCCTGTCAGTACAGTGACTCGAACGCAACCTTTGAGTTACAGACTCTCTAACCATTAGGCCATGACTTGAAATATTCCGTACAGGTTTTACAGACTGATGATGATTTTATGATAGTTTTATGGTATTTTTCCAGTTTTTTTTATTTTTTTAAGCTTGAAATCTTTAGTCCACATTCAGATAGTAACCAGCATATTATTTAAAGTTTCTCCTTTTGTTTTCCATGGAAAAAAAGAAAGTCATATGGTTTTGGGAATGACAGGATAGTGAGTAAATGATGACCACATTTTCCTTTAGCTAATCCTTTAACATACAGATCTGCTTTAAACAACTGTGTCTGTAAAAAGTTTTTTTTTTAAACAATGGATAGGTTTGAGTTATAAAAATGGCAACACATTTATTAGATTGGGTGGATGGAAATACATCAAAGATCCTTGAGATTAAAGTAGATTTTAAAGGGCAATGTGTCAGTCCCTCGGTTTTTCTCTACTTGTCAACGTCTGGTGAGCTATATGATTCATCTGCACCCGGAACGTTTTCGTCTGACACACCACTAGACAGGTTTTCCGGCCTAGCGTCTGCCCACTTCAGTCCAACTGGAATCAACAGCTCATGGAAAGCTAGCAGAAAATCCGTTCTACTTGATGTGAGCCTGTTTCCAAAATAACACCAGAGAGGAAGCCATGCAGCTGTGTGAAAACGTGCAAAGGAATAGATTGAGGATAGGTCACACACTTTCATCTCCTGATGGATCAGGATAGGCTTGGGCAAACAGAAGAAGGACAGATGACATAATTTCCTGTGGAGACTGCTGAGCCAGTAGCTGCTTCTGAATTTCAAATTTAAAAAATAAATAAATCAGCTGTCAATATGTTTTAAGATCATTAAATTTTTTTTGCATGTTGCATTTGCATTTTCACATTTAAATGCCACTTACTGTAATGCAGTTTTTTATTAAAATGTTTAAATACTATAAATATTTTTATAGTATACACTACAGTAAGCTCTATAGCATACTATGAACGTACATTATGTTAGTGTTTGATGTATTGAATTCAGTTTATGCTGATAAAAAAAAAACAAAAAAAAAACTTTGTATCCAGACAGAATGAAAATGTGTGATAAAAATATCACAATGGTCCTATAAATAAATAAATAAATAAAAAAGAAAGAAAGAACTGGTCTCATAAATAAAAGACCATTCAAGTACTGAGACATGCAGCACTCTTCCAGAGATGTGTGGATTTTTTTTTATTATGAACAGACCCACACATTTCTATGAGAGTGCGGCATGTCTCGGTAGTTTTAGTGGTCTTGTAGTGTATGAGTTGATGTGTAGGGTGCGGAAAGGGGAATCTCTGAAGATGTCATCACATACTTGATGGCAGAAAGCGAAGAGCAAAGAACTTTGAAAGAGACTCTTCTATCATCAAAGTCAGAGCCAAAAACAGTGTGCTCCTTCCCGATCAAGTCACTAAACATTGCCAGAACATTGTTATGTCTAATCATCATTTAATAGAGTGAAGACATCACACGCCTAACTGGGCTTAATGTTTTAAATTTCCTTAACAAGGCAGATGCTAGATAAGATCATAAGAAGTTTACTTTCCTAGCACTATGATTTCATGACATTCACACGCATCTGTTTTTTATTTGTATTTAAACTTTACTGTTTGTAGTCTCACAGAGATTGAATTTGCAGCTTAGGCCCTGTTTATACTAGTGCGTTTTAGTTTTAAAACGGCGTCTACACTTGCGTTTTCACTGCGTCTCAGAAATCATATGTCAGTATTTGCTGAACCCCCAAATGATGATAATTAAAAGATATCATTGTGGCTGACATAAGCATTGAATAGATATTTAAAAGTGGCTTTAGAAGTCAATTTATTGTTTTTTGTTTGTTTCCATATCAATAAATGTATTATCCTATCACTAACCTACTGTACACAATCCATTTTGTAGTCAGGTTTGCTTGTAAATGCAGCAAATTCATAAATATATATATATATATATATATATATATTCAATACTAAATTAATTTTATAAAATCGAATTACAATTTAATATGTTATTTAAAAAGAAGAGCTCCAGGTTTTGTGCTTGTTTGTAGGGCTGCACAATTTGGTCAAAAATGTTGTGATTTATATATGATTAAAGGGGTCATATGATGCAATTTCAATTTTCCCTTTGTTCTTTTTAGCAACATTATATGACCCCTTTAATTATTATTATCATTTAATTAGTATTATTATTATTAAAGATAAATTAAAATATTAAACAAAATAAGAAATATTACAATTTTAATATAGTAATATAAAAAAATCTAGTATTTAATGATTTATATATTATATTATATATTATTATAATATTATATTATAAACATAATTATTTAATTTGGCTCTGAAACATGCAGTACATTTATTTGATTAAATCGCAGCTTTTGTAATTTAATAATCACACTGAGCCATATTGCAATATTCAATTTTATTTCACTTAACTGTGCAGCCCTAGTTGATACAACTCTAAAATTCTTCTAAAGTTGTATGACAGTGACTTTATCATTCAGCATTCACATCAAACCTGACATGATGCATCTTTATGGAAAAAAGTTTAGAATGATATGGCAAGTGTTAAATGTCTATTATTGGTAAACTATGCCTTTAAATGGATTTATTAAATCTCTAATTTCTTTTGTCTCTTCATCAATTCACATTTACATTTTAAATGCAGCCTTCACACATCGTTTCCGGTCTCCAGATTACATTAGTCGGCTCCTGCCCCAAAAGCTCCTACCAGGAAAAGCTTGGAGCTCTTGCTTTCACCCAGCCCTGATTAGACTAAGTGGGCAAGCTGTTGTGTTAAAGTGGAGGTTACTTAGAGATTGTGCTTGTAAGTGTTAAGTGCACGGTTCCTCTCGGCCAGATATTTGCATAGTGTGCGCTCTTATCCTTCCACTGAAAAGGACTGGCCCATGTCACAGACGGAGAGCCAACCGGACGAACTAGCATCTGTGTGTTTTTGTTGTGTGTGACCATTGCATTGTACTCTGTTATTGATCAGGGCCATATGTGTGTCCAAAGCCATGCGTGTTGATGTCTCAGCTGATTGCTAAGGAAGCTGGAATTTAATTCGCCACCAAAACATGGCTTGTTGCACCTCAAAAGCCAAGAGGGAATCTCTTGTTACCTGTAAAGATCCTTTATCAAAGAGAAAGATGCACAGTCGTTGCCTGAGGATAAAGCCACATTCATCTGAAACGGCACAGGTGATTGGATGACCTTATAAAGAGCTTTGTGTGGTGACATCAACGGCACTCTTAGTGCTTGTAGAACAGCTTTTTTTCAACAACAGGGGCTTGACCTACAAGTTGAAGTTTCCACATACTCCAATTTTTTTTTTTAGAAATAATGGATTGAGCTCAGTGCTCTAGTAAAAAAGGATGGAATGAATTGCTGAAATGTACCCTATGTCCCCATGCAATGAGTCCCACCCCCTTCTCTTTCTTCCTGTCTATAGCTGACCAGCTCTCCCTGTGGTAGGCATGAGGCCGGGCCAGATGGTGTTCACAGATGGTTATTGTGGTCTTAAAGTGGGATTACCTCCCTCTGCTCGCAGTCCGCTGCTCCTTAAGACAGCAGCCCAGGACAGAGCCACCCAATTATCACCTACACTACAACCCCTGCTGACCTTAATGCACCATTACAAAGTGAATGGCTTTTAGCCTAGCAGGAGGCTTGCAGCCAGGTTAACCAAATCTAACGTAGATTGAAGACAAGCCAAGTTTAACAGTATTAAGTAAACTTAGCAATGATTGGAGTCTTTATACACACAAGTATGGAGTAATAATAAAAGACTGAGTAGCTGTAGAGTCATCATCTATGGCTATGTCATGAATATTTCCACATTATCTGTGGTAAGCCTTGTTAGCTCATAGTGTTAATCAATGGACTCTGTAGAGCATATTTGTTTGGCTTTAATTAAAACATAAACTTATTTTATGTAATAATATTTTATTAAAAGTCAAACAATGCTTTTATCTGCCACAATAATGGAATAATAATGCCACTGAATGATCAAATTCTTTTGGGTGCTTTATATATATGTATACACGGGTACACTACTATTCAGAAGTTTGGGGTCAGTAAGATTTTATTTAAAAGAAATTAGTACTTTTAATCATCAAGGATGCCTTTAAATGGATCAAAAGTGACAAAGACATTTCAAATTCAAATAAATGCTGTTCTTTTGAGCTTCTGTCTCTATCTTTTAAAAATAATTAATATTATATTTTCAACAAAAATATTATGCAGCACAATGTTTTGAACATTGATAATAATAAGAAATGTTTTTTGAGCACCGAATCAGCATATTCAAAAGATTTCTGAATGATCATGTTACACTGAAGACTGGAGTAATGGCTGCTGAAAATTCCACTTTGCAATCATAGGAATAAATTAAACTATAATAAAATATATAAAAATGTTATATATATATACATATATATATATATACACACACACACACACACACACTGTGGCAATGAATGATTACTATATTCATTTAGCATGACATTATATAAAACGTTGACTTTTTTTTTGTTATGGTTCTTTTTGGTTTAGAAAATGAATGTTTATTATTGTGTTTTATGTATAATCAGGGATATTAAGCCAGACAATATCCTGATGGACATGAATGGTCACATCCGGCTGGCTGACTTTGGCTCCTGCCTCAAGCTCATGGAAGATGGGACCGTGAGTTTGATCCTCAATCCTGAATTGTCAAGCGCATGATTTCTTGCTCAGTAAGTCTTGTGTTATAACTTCCTGTCTTCTTGTTCCTGTTTTCTCTCAGGTCCAGTCCTCTGTGGCAGTTGGGACCCCGGACTACATCTCTCCAGAGATCTTGCAGGCTATGGAAGACGGGAAGGGAAAGTACGGGCCGGAGTGTGACTGGTGGTCTCTGGGTGTGTGCATGTACGAAATGCTGTATGGAGAGACGCCCTTTTATGCTGAATCCCTGGTGGAGACCTATGGAAAGATCATGAACCATAAGGTTAGTTTGCATCGTGGACCAAAATGTGATTCTGTGCAACAAGAATTTGACAGTGTTGTTATTTCCAATGTGTATTTAAAGGTGATATGTGTAATTTGTCAATGTTAAAATACTGTACATTCTTCCTTTAGAGACAACTGTAAGCAAGCCATTTATTGGTTGATTCCCCTGAATAGTGTAAAATCACTGTGCTGTCAAAGTATTATCTTGTTCAGGAAAACAAGTGTTATTTGTGCTGTTCCATTTTGTGATGCTAGTAATGCAGAAATGACACATTTCACCTTCTTCTGAAATCTGTTTGCAGTAGAGTAGCTTAATTTCTAGGTAACCTTTTCCTTTTTTAGTTCACCAGGATAATTTGTTTGTGTCTCTTGCTTGGTATAAAACAAATAGTCATGAGCGGATTTTCTTTTTGTCTTTTCTTCACTATTTTATTCTGGATTAGTCATCTCAACCTAACAATGAGGTAAAAATTCACCTATTCATCAAGGTTCATTTAGTTTTGTGTGGGACTTCACTAATGGAGCACATCTTAGACCACCGTAACTAGCGTAGATAGGCATAGATATTTGAGAGAGTCTCAATGAGCAACACTCAAGTATATTTTAACTCATTCATTCTCAGGAGCGCTTCCAGTTTCCACTTCAGGTGACAGATGTGTCTGAGGAGGCTAAAGATCTCATACGGCGGCTGATCTGCAGCAGAGAACACCGGTTAGGCCAGAATGGCATCGACGACTTCAAACAGCACCCCTTTTTCACAGGCATTGACTGGGACAACATTCGCACATGTGAAGCCCCCTACATCCCCGAAGTCAGCAGCCCCACTGACACCTCCAACTTTGACGTGGATGATGATTGCCTCAAAAACTGTGTATGCATCTAATTTCTTTCAAATTTTATCTTGGAGCTGATGTATTTATTCCACATAAATGCCTTAATGTGTGGTTGCAGAGGCACATTTTCTCTTAAATTTGCCACTATACAGAACTAGATAATTTCAATGAATATTTGAGTTTTTCTGAAATATTTTAGGAGACGTTGCCGCCACCTTCACACACAACGTTTTCTGGACACCACCTCCCATTTGTAGGCTTCACCTACACAAGCAAATGGTGAGTCAGATGTTTATTCATCATGGCTTTTTTTAAATATGTAAAAAAGTATGACAGTAAAGACTTTTACATTGTTACAAAAGATTTATATTTCAAATAAATGCTGTTCTTTTGAACGTTCTATTCATCAAAGATTCCTTAAAAATCCATCACAGTTTACAGAAAAATACTGAGCTGCACAACTATTTTTAACGTAGATAATAATAAATGTTTCTTGAGCACCAAATCAGCATATGAGAATGATTTCTGAAGGATCACATGACTGGAGTAATGGCTGCTGAAAATACAGCTTTGCCATCACAGGAATAAATTATATTTTAAAGTATATTAAAATAGAGAACAAATATTTTAATAATAATAAAAATAATAATATTTCACAATATTACTGTTTTTGATTAAATAATTGTAACCTTGTTGAGCATAAGATACTTCGTTCAAAAATATACAAAATCTTAACAACCCCAAACTTTTGAACAGTAGTGTAGATTGTAGTGTGCTTTAACAATTTGATTTATTCTGCGTATCACAAAATTTGAACTGCAGTTTCTTGTGTGATTTGATTCTGTAGCACTCTGTCAGATCGAGGGTGTCTGCGGGAGTCCATGGGACCACCACAGGTAGATGCTGATCTTCAGCGTAGCCTGGAAGAGAGCCTGGCCTCAGAGGCCTATGAGAGAAGGATCCGACGTCTAGAACAGGAGAAGACCGAACTTACCCGTAAACTACAGGGTGAGGGCACTAACACATCCACACTAAATCATATTTTATCTTTCTGTCTCTCTAAAACATCCTTTTTCCCTTAGAGTCCACACAAACAGTGCAGGCACTGCAGTACCCTGATTCGGACGCCCCAGTGAATGCTAATAAGGAAGTAGAGATCCGGAGTTTAAAATGTGAGATCGACATCCTGAAGAAACAGATAGCAGGTGAGAGCTTGATATTGGGTTGGAATGCACTCAGTCAAGGGCACAGTCCTGGTCTTGGGTCTTTATTGTACTTTATTGATTACTCATTGAGTGTAGTGACATCTCTAGACAAAGACTCTATACATTTTCGTCATGTCAGACTCTGGTCAGCTGGAACAGCAATTGGAGGAGGCCAGCACAGTTCGAAGAGACCTGGAAGACTCGTCTAAGATCATCAGGAGCTTCGAGAAACAGCTGAAGAGTGTCATGCAAGAGAGAGATGATCTGCACAAGGTACCTATTCCGTTGTATTTTGAGAAATAGGTAAAAGATCATTATTTTTCTACACCAGTCTAGGATGATGAAGCTAGTCAGCTAGGTCAAGATGTTTGGAGTATGGTTAACTAGCTCAACCACGCCCCCACCAGGTGAGCCAAGGTGGTTTACTAACTCCAATCATGTTGGCCTTCAATCCAAAAATTAGGCTTCTAACGTGCAGCTCTAACTAGTCTAAGATTTGCTGGTCTTAGTTGGTTTGAACTGGTCTCCCAGTCTGGCCAAGCTGATGTTTAGCTTGTTGATCAGCTGAAACGACCATTCCCTCTAAAACCATCAAAATAAACAGATTAGCTAGACTGAGAGAGACCAGCTAGCCACTTTAAACAGTTTTTTTAAATGCTGTGTTTTTTCAAGATAATTGCCATAAATTACCAACTAGTTTCTCCGTTTGTGACTGCTGGCGTAATGGTCCAAATGACCCGAGCTGACTTTAATCTTTAACCGTGCCATTTAACAGATTACTCTTTAGCTCAATGACTAGTTTATAGTTGATCATAAACAAGGATAAAGGCTGGAATACACTGCATCACTTTTCAAATCTGAACATAATTTAAAGCACAATGGATCATACACCTCCTGACTTTGTAAATTGTTACAGAGAAAAATTGGGCATCATGTATTAAACTACTGAGGATCACACACTACCAGACTTTCAAGAACATAACAAATAATTCAGGAACGTGTCACGTGGGTAGGAAGACACATGACAAATGAAAACAGTATGTGTTCTAAAATCGGCTCAAAATATCAAACATGTTTGATATTTTCCGACTGGATGGAATCATAGTCTGAAGCTGTCCGTCATACACGATGTGATTTTATATGAAATCTGTCAGCTCTGAGTGCCCAAAATCTGCAGATTGACTCTGACATTCAGCAGCGAGCATAGACCCATCCAGTATGCAAACTGGGGCAAAAATCTGGGCAAAAGTTGTGTAGTGTAGTCCAGCCTTAAGTTATGCTAACTTTGATTCTGTAATGAATATGTGAAGGAGCTGCTGGAGTTGGCAGAGAAGGTGAAGGCTCAGGGGAAGGAGCTAAAGGAGGCTCACAGTCAAAAGAAGATGGCCGTGAAGGAGTTCTCTGAGCTGAACGAGCAGCTGAGCGATCTGCGCTCACAAAAGCAGCGGCTGAGCCGACAGTTCAGAGACAAAGAGGAAGAGATGGAAGGAGTGTCACAGAAACTAGAGGCTCTACGGCTAGAGATTCGCAAAGCAGAGAAAATGCGCAAAGAGGTATACGCATTAACTTACTGAAACTTACTGGTGTTTGACTTTATATAAGCCAAGTCAGCATGTTTGTAATTATTGATTATCATCGGTGCTATTATATTTGTGGATTTGTTGGCTGTGTATTTGATGTTTGTTTTCGTCTCAGTTGGAGGCCCAGGCTGAGGAGCAGGGAGCAGAAGCTCAGAAGGAGAGGAAGCTACGAGAAAGAAACGAACAGTACAGCAGACAGTTGGAGGAGGACCTGGAAGGGATGAAGGTGACAATGCATGAGTATATTAATATATGTTAATTGGCCATTTAGAAATGTTCAACTTATATATGCTGTATACTTTATATAAATAGTTACTTATGTAAAATGTATGTATGTTGTGTGTGTGTGTGTGTGTATATATATATATATATATATATATATAAATATTATATATATATATATATATATATATATATATACATATATATGAAAAACTCTTTTTGATCTTGTTTGCTGCCATTTTCCCCCTTTTCTCGCATTCTCTAAGTCCTTTAACCAACTTTATACTCACTTATGTCTCAATCCTCCTGCAGCAGTTGAAACAGGCTGGGCCGCCTCACGCAGCGGCAAGCTTAGACCAACAGCAGGAGCTGATGCGCATACGAGCAGAGCTGGAGAAGAAGAACGTGCAGTACGAGGAGGAGTTGTGTCGCCGAGAGACACTCCACAGCAGCGAGCTGAAGGGCCTCAAAAAGGAGCTCCACGATGCTGAGGGTCAACACCTCACACTCCAGAAAGAGATTCTCATGCTCAAAGACAAACTGGAGAAAACCCGCAGAGAAAGGTACATGTGTGATTATACGTGACCAGGTTTTTGTGCAGTTTCTTTTCGTTGTCAGTGAAAGCATCAGGTAATCTTACAGCTGTCGGCACATTCAGCCTTTGCATATTTACAGCTTTTCTTGTCTGCCGCCCACTTAGACAGAAATGGCCAATCTGATGCACCACAGTTTGTTTGTATGTGACGTTTAGAGGCATAAATCTGAAATTTAATATATTGAATATAATAACTATGGTCTGTGAACGGCCCATGGTCATAATGAGACCACCAGCTTGTTGGGCCACCAATGTGAACCTGTAGATCTGATTCTTTACATTGAATTTCCATGGTAGCAGAATGTAGCTGTACTGTAAACTTCATCATGTTCATTGTTGTGTTTGTAACAGCCAAACTGAGCGAGAGGAGTTTGAGACGGAGTACAAGCAGAAGTACGAGAGGGAGAGAGGCCATCTGACAGATGAAAACAAGAAGCTCGCAAGTGAAGTGGAGAAAGTGAGATCTCTATCGCTTTCAGAAACACGTGTGCCATTGCTCATGATATTCATTAGCCTGTGTCTCTTTCATAAAAAAAGTATACATCAAACCCCTAAAATTCCCTCTTCTTCTCTGGCAGTCTTTCCCCAAATCTGCTAACATTCCTAGAGAGACATCGTAACCACACACACTTACCCAAAATTGCTTCTTGGCTCAGCCACTGTTTACTTTGGACTGCGGGGTAAAATCGGAATCAACCAGTCAAATAATTCTGCAAGTTTGGACATATCAGATATTAAAGGGCTCCTTATTTTTGGTGGCATGGATATTAAACATTATTCATTTCGTAAAAATACCTGGAAACCCAAAACACAAAGGCAGTTTAAAACAATAGCGCAGCTGGCCAGACCTGTCATGTCAAATGCCAGATTGGATGAGGCTTAGAAACATAAGCAAGAATGATGGCATTTGGAAGGAATTGAACCAGGATGTGAAATGCCTGAATGAATTCACATTCCTATCAAAGAGCACTGCAGAGGTTTTGCATAGACTCGCCGTAACATATGATTGCTTCCTGTCTTTCGTACAACGTTCACTTTCCTACTGAACAAAGAACCAATGAAAGCTAGTAAAGTTGATCTGGGATCAGTTTTTCTAATCTAATATTTACATTTTATTTTAGCTTTTTTCAATTAATTAAAATAATTTTTTGTTGTTTTTAGTTGTAGATAACAATAACAACACTGGTAGCAACATGCTAAGAACCACCTTAACACCTTTTGTTATTTACTCTTTGTGATCTTTTTTGTCTTTTCAGCTGAGCTCTATGTATGACCAGCTCAACAGTAGTCACAGGCAGCTGGAGGAGGAGATGAGAGAGTTGGCTGATAAGAAGGAGAGCGTTGCCCATTGGGAGGCCCAGATCACTGAGATCATACAGTGGTGAGTGGAGCCCCCTACTTGCAGCCGTGTGACATCACACTTGCCAAGAAAGACACATGATATTGATGACCTTTACCCATGTCTGTATCCAGATGATGCAGATCATTTGGCCATTCATCACATTCATCGGTTTTAAAATAGAACAAACGTTTACAGATGTTGTGCTTTATGTCAAGGTTAAGCTGAACTAAGCTAATCTGTGCAGGGTGAGCGATGAGAAAGATGCTCGTGGTTACCTCCAAGCTCTGGCCACAAAAATGACAGAGGAGCTTGAAGGGCTCAGGAACACCAGCTTGGGAGCCAGAGGAACGGTGAGACTTGCACACAGCAGATAAGGATGAAACACATATTCTCATCTTCCTGAATGTCTGATGTGGTGGGTCGCTATCTCGTTTTGTTAGGACATGCCGTGGAAGATGAGGCGCTTTGCTAAGCTGGACATGTCTGCGCGTCTAGAACTGCAGTCTGCACTGGATGCCGAGATCAGAGCCAAACAGTCCATCCAGGACGAGCTTAACAAAGTCAAAGCATCCAACATTGCCACAGAATGGTAAGACCACACATATCAACATAGTTCTGCTCAACTCTACTGAAACTAGAGATCTGGTTTGCTGATTTCATTTAAAGTCTAATGGATGTGAAATGCCTGAATGAATTCACATTCCTATCAAAGAGCACTGCAGAGGTTTTGCATAGACTCGCCGTAACATATGATTGCTTCCTGTCTTTCGTACAACGTTCACTTTCCTACTGAACAAAGAACCAATGAAAGCTAGTAAAGTTGATCTGGGATCAGTTTTTCTAATCTAATATTTACATTTTATTTTAGCTTTTTTCAATTAATTAAAATAATTTTTTGTTGTTTTTAGTTGTAGATAACAATAACAACACTGGTAGCAACATGCTAAGAACCACCTTAACACCTTTTGTTATTTACTCTTTGTGATCTTTTTTGTCTTTTCAGCTGAGCTCTATGTATGACCAGCTCAACAGTAGTCACAGGCAGCTGGAGGAGGAGATGAGAGAGTTGGCTGATAAGAAGGAGAGCGTTGCCCATTGGGAGGCCCAGATCACTGAGATCATACAGTGGTGAGTGGAGCCCCCTACTTGCAGCCGTGTGACATCACACTTGCCAAGAAAGACACATGATATTGATGACCTTTACCCATGTCTGTATCCAGATGATGCAGATCATTTGGCCATTCATCACATTCATCGGTTTTAAAATAGAACAAACGTTTACAGATGTTGTGCTTTATGTCAAGGTTAAGCTGAACTAAGCTAATCTGTGCAGGGTGAGCGATGAGAAAGATGCTCGTGGTTACCTCCAAGCTCTGGCCACAAAAATGACAGAGGAGCTTGAAGGGCTCAGGAACACCAGCTTGGGAGCCAGAGGAACGGTGAGACTTGCACACAGCAGATAAGGATGAAACACATATTCTCATCTTCCTGAATGTCTGATGTGGTGGGTCGCTATCTCGTTTTGTTAGGACATGCCGTGGAAGATGAGGCGCTTTGCTAAGCTGGACATGTCTGCGCGTCTAGAACTGCAGTCTGCACTGGATGCCGAGATCAGAGCCAAACAGTCCATCCAGGACGAGCTTAACAAAGTCAAAGCATCCAACATTGCCACAGAATGGTAAGACCACACATATCAACATAGTTCTGCTCAACTCTACTGAAACTAGAGATCTGGTTTGCTGATTTCATTTAAAGTCTAATGTCTTTTTTTTTCAGGTCAATGAACATTCGTTTCACTCTTTATGTGAATAGTTTTTAGGGCTGCACGATAAATCGCATGCGTTTATCCTCCGCATCTCGTCAGTAAAGCCGGTTCTGTGATTAGTAGTAAATCTCCAGCACGTGCTTTCAGATGGAACTGCATTTACTACACAGAGCCATAGTTCACTGACAAGCTACGCAAACAGCTTTCATTATCACATGCGATACATCGCTGATAATGAACGCGATTTTGCGTAGCTTGTCAGTGAACTATGGCTCTGTGCAGTAAATGCAGTTCCATCTGAAAGCACATGCTGGAGATTTACTACTAATCACAGAACCGGCTTTACTGACGAGATGCGCATGATAAATGCATGCGATTTATCGTGCAACCCTAATAGTTTTGATATTCGCTTTTCTTTTTGATTTAGTCAGTAGAGCTTTAGCTTAATTTAGCTTATTTTGTTCACACTCTCTTTTCAAATGAGGTGAATTTAAATAGAGTGACATAGTTTTCTCTCTGTTATTTTTGTCTTGCAGCAACTTGCAAGAATCCGAAAGTAGAAACCAGGAGCTGCTTGCAGAAATTGAGAGGCTGAGGAAAGAGACAGAAGAGCTGAGACTGAGGAGAGGTGGCAATCAGTGTTATTTGATTGTTTTTTATATATTTTGTAACATTTATTAATATTTTGTATATTATTTTATATTATTTATTTTTATATGATCAGTTATTTATTTTTTTGTTTTACCATTTTTTACATTTTTATTTATTTTTATTTTATATATAGCTTTAATTCATTTTTATTTCCATTTCAAATTTAGCACTTAAACTTTTCATCTTAATATCACGTTTGTTTCAATGTTCCAAAACAATAACAACAACAATAACATCAAATATCCAACCTACCCAGCATTGTTTTTTTTTTGCAATCCTGGCTCTGTTACAGTCTAATTTGATGAGATTTTAAAAATTGTGTTTTAATAAGATTCTGTCATTTTTAGGGGTGAAGCATCAGGATTCCCAGAATTCTTTCTTGGCATTCCTCAATGCGCCCACTTCTGCTCTGGATCAGTTTGATGTAAGTGTGTTGTTCATGAGAACATCTGCATAGAAGTTCACTCTGGTTTCCAAAGAAATATTTTTTCATCGTTCTTATTTACATGTTTTTTTTTTGGCTTGTTTTCTGTATTATTCTGATACATCCTGATCTGTTTTATTAGTTTTATTATTCTGTTTTTTCTCCTGTCATAATGTGCTTGGTTATTGTTTTGTTTTTCATTCCGTTGTCCATCAGGACTCATTTTCTTCCTCTTCGTCTTCTTTAGTTGAATTTTGGGAAGATGTAAGTTCTTCTTCAGCCATGTTATTGTGGAATGTCTTTTTGCATCACACGTTTTACACATTTAAAATTGTCCAGTTATGACACTCCCAAAGGAATAATACCAGAATACCAAAGGAAACTCAACTCACAATTGATTCTAATACAGTTTGATATTAGCATGTTGCTAAGCAAATAGCACAACATTCAAATAAGTATAAAAATATATAGCACAAACAAATAAAAGGTAACAAAGGACATTTTTCACTACACTAATCCTTTCTATTCATACTTTTCTGTATTGAATTCAATATTGAATTGGTTTTACATTCTACCAGCGATATAGTTCATGGTTATATTTTACTTATCTGATCCTACATCCACTCCAGTGTGTTGTGGTAGTTCTTTGATGTGAAGTGAATCCTTTGTGCATGTAAACTATGCCCAGAAATCCAACCACAGATTAGACGTGTTCTTACACACCCTCAATCCCTTCCCTCCTTTCTCCAACATGATCACATCTAACTGACAATTGTACATGAAGTTTGACTCTCCTCTCATCTTTTTCTCTCTCTTCATATGAAGCGGTCACCCTCTTTTGGTCCCGGAAGCAAAACCAGACGTGTAAGACCCGCTTTTGTCCTGTGTCACAGTAAAATCCCCCCACCGTCATATTTTTTCCTGTGGTTGTGATGGCCTGTTTTGCAAATTGCATGGGTGGCAGCTCTGATTGTGGTGATATCTGTATTGCATGAGACCTTCATTGCTGAAATGCATCTGAAATGTATTTGGGAACCTTTCTTTCATCTTTTGAAAAGCATATGAACCATATATGTGATTGAGGTGTTATATTAATATACTTCAGAGAAACTGGGTTATTGACTGGGTTAGTTAATTAAACTTGGGGGTTTATTTTCCATACCATGTGCTTTTATGGTACATTTTAAAAGCCCATTTAAATGAAAAGATATAGAATTCATTTGCTTGCCTTAATATTTGGATCTAATTTTAACTTTTGCTCTTGTGTAAAGGTTAAAAAGACAAAAATAAGTTGTTTGCTTTAAATGAACAGTTTCTCATCATTTACTTACCCTTATGTCGATCCAAACCTAAATGTCTTGTTTTCCCGCATGGTGCACAGAATAAGTTAGGAAGAATTTGAACTCTCTTCTTTTTCTTTCAAAGACGGTCAAAATCCAGAAAAAGAAATGTTTCAGAAAGACTTGGGGGTTTATTTTCCATACCATGTGCTTTTATGGTACATTTTAAAAGCCCATTTAAATGAAAAGATATAGAATTAATTTGCTTGCCTTAATATTTAGATCTAATTTTAACTTTTGCTCTTGTGTAAAGGTTAAAAAGACAAAAATAAGTTGTTTGCTTTAAATGAACAGTTTCTCATCATTTACTTACCCTTATGTCGATCCAAACCTAAATGTCTTGTTTTCCCACATGGTGCACAGAATAAGTTAGGAAGAATTTGAACTCTCTTCTTTTTCTTTCAAAGACGGTCAAAATCCAGAAAAATTTTCATAGACATTTATTATGGTGCAATAGATTTCTATTTGTTCTTTGGAACTTTCAGTTCATGAAAGAATGCTGCAAAAAATGATCATGGTTTCCACAAAAATATTAAGCAGCAACAGTTTTCAACAAAATAATGAGAAATGTTTCTTGAGCAAATCAGCATATTAGAATGATTTCTGAAGGATCATGTGACACTGAAGACTGGAGTAATGGCTGCTGAATATTCAGTTTTGCCATCACAGGAATAAATTACATTTTAAAATATATTAATATATATATATATATATATGTATATACAGTGGGTACGGAAAGTATTCAGACCCCCTTAAATTTTTCACTCTTTGTTATATTGCAGCCATTTGCTAAAGTCATTTAAGTTAA
>NW_015505439.1:441432-466463 GCF_001515645.1 Sinocyclocheilus grahami | reverse complement strand
TCCTGGCCAGGATTTCTATATTGCCTAAAATATCTAGGTTTTGGCTTTGTTTGCGTGTGCAGACCGATCAGTGTATGACATCAAAGTACCTTGAGAGCATTTTGAAAGCATAAGGAACCGTCTGTATGGTATTTTGATGTCATACACCGATCGGTCTGCACACGCAAACAAAGCCAAAACCTAGATATTTTAGGCAATATAGAAATCCTGGCCAGGATGCGTCCTGGGAAAATGGCATGTATGGTCACCCTAACCAACGATATAGTTCATGGTTATGCTGTACTTATCTGATCCTACATCCACTCCAGTGTGTTGTGGTAGTTCTTTGATGTGAAGTGAATCCTTTGTGCATGTAAACTATGCCCAGAAATCCAACCACAGATTAGACGTGTTCTTACACACCCTCAATCCCTTCCCTCCTTTCTCCAACATGATCACATCTAACTGACAATTGTACATGAAGTTTGACTCTCCTCTCATCTTTTTCTCTCTCTTCATATGAAGCGGTCACCCTCTTTTGGTCCCGGAAGCAAAACCAGACGTGTAAGACCCGCTTTTGTCCTGTGTCACAGTAAAATCCCCCCACCGTCATATTTTTTCCTGTGGTTGTGATGGCCTGTTTTGCAAATTGCATGGGTGGCAGCTCTGATTGTGGTGATATCTGTATTGCATGAGACCTTCATTGCTGAAATGCATCTGAAATGTATTTGGGAACCTTTCTTTCATCTTTTGAAAAGCATATGAACCATATATGTGATTGAGGTGTTATATTAATATACTTCAGAGAAACTGGGTTATTGACTGGGTTAGTTAATTAAACTTGGGGGTTTATTTTCCATACCATGTGCTTTTATGGTACATTTTAAAAGCCCATTTAAATGAAAAGATATAGAATTCATTTGCTTGCCTTAATATTTGGATCTAATTTTAACTTTTGCTCTTGTGTAAAGGTTAAAAAGACAAAAATAAGTTGTTTGCTTTAAATGAACAGTTTCTCATCATTTACTTACCCTTATGTCGATCCAAACCTAAATGTCTTGTTTTCCCACATGGTGCACAGAATAAGTTAGGAAGAATTTGAACTCTCTTCTTTTTCTTTCAAAGACGGTCAAAATCCAGAAAAATTTTCATAGACATTTATTATGGTGCAATAGATTTCTATTTGTTCTTTGGAACTTTCAGTTCATGAAAGAATGCTGCAAAAAATGATCATGGTTTCCACAAAAATATTAAGCAGCAACAGTTTTCAACAAAATAATGAGAAATGTTTCTTGAGCAAATCAGCATATTAGAATGATTTCTGAAGGATCATGTGACACTGAAGACTGGAGTAATGGCTGCTGAATATTCAGTTTTGCCATCACAGGAATAAATTACATTTTAAAATATATTAATATATATATATATATATATTTATTTATTTTATTTTTTTTTACATTGTAATAATGTTTCACAATATTACTGTTTTTGCTGTATTTTTGGTCAACTAAATGCAAGCTTCATTTTAAATCATTTAAAAAATCTTACCGACCCCAAATGTTTGAACAGTAGTATAGTTATTTGTTGAAAAGTTATACAGAAGTCATACAGGTATGGAAAGACATGACGGTGAGCGAATGATGACTGAATTTTCATGTTTAAGTAAACTAATCCTTTACAGATCACTTTAATGTAAGGCCCTCATAAATTGTGGATATGCTTCCCTTTATTGTTTTTAATGTAGTTCCAAGTTGTGTTTTTTTTTCTGCATTTAATTTCATCTTGCATGTGTAGTTGGTGTGTGGTCTCTGTGTAGTGGGTGTATTGTGCCTTTACTCATTGGCTTGGTGCCTGGGTGCACATGCTTTGTTCTTCTTAGATGATGTAATTCCAGTAAAAATATTATTGTCATGATAAGCTTTATGGTCTTGATATATTGCTGTGAGTGCGTTTCGCTCTGGATGGAGGCATATTCTTCTGGTATCACAGTCGCATGTGCCGCATGACACATTTAAAAAAAATAATTACCATCTTTTTGTTTCTTAGCTTGACTCGGCAGATTTCACTCCCTCCAACACTCCGTCACGAGATGAAGACTCAAGATCCCGTCGTATATCACGCTCACGCTCCCCATCAACTGCCAGTGACATGGAGCCTATTGAGGTATCCTTTGGACTCTTAAAGGATTAATCCACCTAGAAATAAAAATACTGTTACTATTTAATCACCCGCGTATTATTTCGATCTCATATGCTGTTATTTTTTTCTATGAAGCACAAAAGCAGATGTACTTTTCCATATAATTAAAGTGATCCAGCCTGGGTCCAGCATTTCAGATTTTTTGTTTTTGTGTTTCACAGAAGAAAGAAAACCAGATTTGAAATGATGACAGAATTTTCATTTGGAGTCAGTTATTCCTTTAACTCTTACCAAGAGTTAAATAAAATGTAATAAAATGTACTCATGTGTTGGTGTGTCCTCCTCCTAGTTGATTGACCACACGTCACGTAGTCTACAGACTCCAACAGGCAGATCAGGCTACGGGAGCTTGGGACACTCATCATCTAAAGTAACTATTTACATCATAAAAGTAGGAATGTTTCAATCTGTATAGATTACACTACCATTCAAATATTTGGGTCCGTAAGATTTTAAAATGTTTTTGAATGAATTCCCTTATGCTCACCCAGGCTGCATTTAGTTAATAAAAACACAGTAAAACAATAATACTGTGACAAATTTTAAATAACTGTTTTGTGTAAATGTTTAAAATGTAATTTATTTCTGTGATGGCAAAGCTGAATTTTCAGTAGTCATTACTCCAGTCTTAAGTGTCACATGATCCTTCAGAAATCATTCTGCTATGCTGAATAAATAGAAATATTTCTTATTATTACATTTTTAGGATTCTTTTATTAATAAACAGCATTTATTTGCAACATAAATCATTTGTAACATTATAGCTTTCTATATATGCATTTTATGCAGATATGCAGATTATTTGCTTCCTTGCTGAATAAAATTAAGAGTATTTTTACTGACCTCAAACTTTTGAACTGTAGTGTATTGCTGTACCGTGATGTACATTTCTATATATTTATGCTGTAGAACTGCTTTAGGAATTAATTTAAGTAGATGATCCAAAAAAAAGGCATTTACCATGTGGTTGTTTTCTTCACGAACCATTTTTTTAAAAATGAATTTTCATTAAAAATAAATATTGTGCTATAATATTGTATTGTGCTGTAGGAATTTTGTCCAGTACTCTTATCGTCCAGCATTTGTCTTAATGCTGTGATGTTTCTGTTGGAACGTCTATGGTTGTGTTTAATTATGTTGCTGATGTTCTCTGCTCCACAGCCCAAGGCGCACCAGTTTAGTGTGAAGACTTTCACCATTCCCACCAAATGCAACCAGTGCACCTCTCTGATGGTGGGACTTATCCGTCAGGGCTGCACATGTGAAGGTGAGACAACAGAAGAGAAAGAAATCTGGGTGTTTAAAGTGTTTGAGACAACAGTGAATATGATATGTTTTTAGTTTTTGAGATGATCAAACCCGTATGACTTTATTTCTTCTTAGGAACACACAAGGACAACCAGCATAAATCTTTAATATTTTCTTTATCGTGTTCCACAGAAAGAATAAAGTAATGCGGGTTTGGAACAAAATAAGGGCGAACCTTTGAGGTTTATTTAATGTTCTCCAATCCAAGGATGCCTTATTAGTAGAATACTCAGTAATACTCAATGCCATTTTCCTCCATCTCTCCTTACAGTCTGCAACTTCTCCTGTCACGTCACCTGTGCTGATAAAGCACCCTCTGTGTGCCCCGTTGCACCAGACCAAACCAAGGGCAAATTGGGAATCGACACTCAGAGAGGCATAGGGACTGCATATGAGGGCCATCTTAGGGTAAGATTTGCCAAATATGTTCTGCTCTTCATATTTTGTTCACTATTGGTCAGTCTGTCTTTTTATGGTCTAATTACCACATACTACAGATACATCTCAAAAAATTAGAATATCATGAAAAACTTGGAATTTGTTAGCAAGTATTGTATAAGGGGTGACTGATATGAATAACAATATTGTAAAAAGTGCTTATGAGAGTGTTTATTTAGAATATTATTGTAATATAATTATGATATATATTATTGTTGTTGTTATTGCCAAAATCAGATCTCTTAGACTTTGATCTGTTCTGTTATGAACAACCATTTTTGGCCGTTTGTCTTAGTTCCATTGTTAATGTAATATTTGCATTGTGCCTTCGTAGAATAGGAATAGTAATTTATTTCTGTCCTAAATTCTTCACATTCATCAAGCCTAATTTTTCCTCACAGTGGTTTCTTCAAAATATCACAGATCAAATTATAGCTATCAGGTGATTATGTGATAATCATGACTGAACTAACTATAGCCTTAGGCAGTCATTAGTCATTTCATATCAAGACATTTTTGAATTGCTTTTCATACATTGTTCTTCGTTCATTCCACAGGTAACAGCATCTCAGCTGTCCACCTCCTCTAGTCAGAAGACGTGCATCCTGATCCTGGCTGACAGTGAGCAAGAGAGGACAAAGTGGGTGTCCGCACTAAACGAACTGCACCGCATTCTGAGGAAAAACAAGCTGAAGGAGCGTTTCGTGTATGTGCCTAAAGATGCGTATGACAGCACCCTTCCTCTCATCAAAACCACCCAGACTGCTGCTATTATTGGTACAGAGACACACACAAAAAAGAAAGAGCAAATACTGATAACATTGCATAGTGTTTAATCCAAAATGCTTGATTGTCACAATTTCTGTTTAGACCATGAACGGGTTGCTTTGGGGAATGAGGAAGGCCTGTTTGTAATCCACGTCACCAAAGACGGTAAAACTTCCTTCATTAATCCTCCTATTTCTTCATTGCCCAATAAACTTAAGGTTTGTGACTTATTGGTCAAAAATCTAGACTGGTAACTTAAAGTTTATTGGTTTAAACCTTGGGAAGTCTGATGTATGAGCTACCAGGTGGCTTCAGGGTAGTTAAGGTAAAATTTCTGTTATTCCCAAATGTTAAAAACACTGACATGCTCTCCATCATTTTGACAGAAAAAAATGGGTCTATTGCATTGGAATGCCAGACGTTTATTTAATTTTCGGGAAAATGAAAACAACGACAGATAAAAATAGAGCATGATGGAAAATGTAGAACCCAGCCTGTCAGAGTGACAGATAATGTTTATGTTTTAGTTCAACCTCTGAGTGTAAATTACTTTTCTTTGCATAAAAGCAGCTAAATCAATGTTTGTCGTCACCAAAGACGGTAAAACTTCCTTCATTAATCCTCCTATTTCTTCATTGCCCAATAAACTTAAGGTTTGTGACTTATTGGTCAAAAATCTAGACTGGTAACTTAAAGTTTATTGGTTTAAACCTTGGGAAGTCTGATGTATGAGCTACCAGGTGGCTTCAGGGTAGTTAAGGTAAAATTTCTGTTATTCCCAAATGTTAAAAACACTGACATGCTCTCCATCATTTTGACAGAAAAAAATGGGTCTATTGCATTGGAATGCCAGACGTTTATTTAATTTTTGGGAAAATGAAAACAACGACAGATAAAAATAGAGCATGATGGAAAATGTAGAACCCAGCCTGTCAGAGTGACAGATAATGGTTATGTTTTAGTTCAACCTCTGAGTGTAAATTACTTTTCTTTGCATAAAAGCAGCTAAATTAATGTTTGTTTTTTTGTTTATCAGAGACATATTACAAATCTATTAAATGTTGTAAACTCTCAAAATGTTTATGATTTGTAAGATGCTTTAAAAAGTGCACCATTGCTGAACCACATGCCCATTAAAACTGAAATACCTGATGCAAGACCAACATTCATTGAGCATTTTTGTCCTTTCTGCTAGAAATTGTTCGTGTGGGTGACATTAAGAAAGTGCATCACATAGAACTGATGCCCACAGAGCATCTAATGGCCGTCATCTCGGGCAGGAACCGACAAGTGTGTCTGGTCCCCATGGCTGGGTTCGATGGGAGGGAGATTGACAAGAATAAAGTGGCAGATACTAAAAACTGCCAGACACTGGTGTCTGGTGTGGTGCGCAATAACACCTGCTTCTGCCTTGCAATTAAACGGCAGATCTCCTGCTATGAAATTAACAAGAGCAAGTCTCGCTACTGCCATCTGGTGGACATACAAGTACAGTATTCAAAACCTCTTGTTATTTTTTTCAAATCAAGTAAATGCAGTCTAAATGTAATTAGTGTCCAATATTCAGTAGATCACAAAGATCATCTTTGCTAGCACACACCGCAACATCAACAGCCCTTTCTATATCTCAGGCTCCAGGAACTGTCCAGTGGATGGCGTTCTTTGGCCAACAATTATGTGTTGGATACCAAGCGTGCTTTATGCGCTACAGTTTGCATGGAGATACCCCTCCGGTCAGCATGCTCCACTCAGATGACCCAACATTGGCGTTTATTAAGGCAGAGAACTTGGATGCCCTTTGTGCAGTGGAAATCTCCAATAAAGAACTGCTGCTCTGCTTCAGCAAAATTGCAGTGTATGTGGACACACATGGCAGACGCTCGCGCCAGCAGGAGCTAATGTGGCCCGCGACGCCCACCGCCTGCTGTGAGTAGAGAGAAGTTAATCGTCAATTTACACTTAATGGCTAAAGACAAGGGTCAGGGTGTGGCTGTGAAAAAGTTTTGTTATTTTGACCTTGTGGATGTTTTATATCTTGCAGGCTACAACGCCCCCTACATGTCAGTCTACAGTGAAAATGCAGTGGATGTGTTTGAGGTGAACACTATGGAATGGATACAGACTATTCCTCTCAAAAAGGTTTGCCTATTTCAGTTTCAGAAGTCTTTAAAAAATGTAATTATAATAAATAAATAACTCTTGCACACCCACACACAATTGATAAATGATCAATAAATGAATCATCTTATAAATGAATCAATAAACTTTCACTGGCTCTGTGCAGGTCCGACCGTTGAACATGGATGGCTCTTTGAATCTCTTGGGCCTAGAGACGGTCAGACTCATCTACTTTAGAAACAAGACTGCAGGTAACGGCACTGTCTCTATAATTCATTGAAATGCAATGATCATAGCTCAAGTTGCTTAAGTTTTTTGTTTAGTAGTGCTGTTTGAAATAATGAATAATTCAGATTTGAATAATATGTCTGATAATGCATCATGTGTGTGTTTAGAGGGAGACGAACTGGTGGTGCCTGAGGTGTGTGATAACAGCAGGAAGCAGATGGTACGCAGCATGAGCAACAAGAGACGATTCTCATTCCGTATTCCTGAGGAGGAGAGACTGCAGCAGAGGAGGTGAATGTCTCTCACACACACACACACACAGCATTTTCAAAGCATACTTTGTTAGGTCTGGATTCAATATGCATTTTTTTATATCATTATAATCATTATAGGGTTATTATATTAACTTACTGGTTTGTGTGATTGCAGAGACATGTTGAAAGATCCAGAGAAAAGGAACAAGTTGATCTCCTGTTTGAAATAATGAATAATTCAGATTTGAATAATATGTCTGATAATGCATCATGTGTGTGTTTAGAGGGAGACGAACTGGTGGTGCCTGAGGTGTGTGATAACAGCAGGAAGCAGATGGTACGCAGCATGAGCAACAAGAGACGATTCTCATTCTGAGGAGGAGAGGAGGAGAGACTGCAGCAGAGGAGGTGAATGTCTCTCACACACACACACACGCACACACACACACACACACACACACACACACACACAGCATTTTCAAAGCATACTTTGTTAGGTCTGGATTCAATATGCATTTTTTTAATATCATTATAATCATTATAGGGTTATTATATTAACTTACTGGTTTGTGTGATTGCAGAGACATGTTGAAAGATCCAGAGAAAAGGAACAAGTTGATCTCCAATCCTATGAATTTTAACCACGTGGCTCATATGGGTCCTGGAGATGGAATGCAGATCCTCAGAGATCTGCCAATGGTGAGAGGCTCATCTTTAAAAGAATATTCTGTGTTCAGTACACATTAAGTTCAGTCGAAAGCATTTGTGGCAAAATGTGGATTATTATTTCACTTGTGTTAATAGTATAACCACAAGACATAAACAATATGCACGTTAACATGATTTTAGTGTGCAAAAAATTGCTCACTAACCTTTTCAATGGAAAGTTACTTTTAATATGTAACTATTAATACACAAGTTTTAATAGAATAATTAATAGAAAGTGTACTTAGAAAAAGTGTAAAACAAAAAAGTTTCTTTAGCTTTTAAATCCTCCAAAAATGGTTCCCTTCACTTATATTGTAAGTGCCTCACTGTAACCTTGATTATTATTGGTGTTTTTTGTTCCACAGAAGAAAGTTAGTCTTACAGGTTTGGAATGACATGAAGGTGAGTAAATTATGAAAGAATTTTAAATATTTGGGTGAACTGTCCTGATTAATATTCTCTTAAGATTGGCATGTGAAACAGCGACTTTTATGAAACAAGTATGCCATGTTTACAAGCCAACTTTTGTTACAAAGTTGCTAAAAGTTAAATCCCATTTAATTGGGTTTTATTTGCACCCTTTTTTGCACAGTATTTGGTATCATTGCATGTGTCCACTATAGTACAAAAGTTTGGGGTCATTACATTTTTTTTTTAACTGCAAAGATATATTAATTTGATTAAAAGTGACAGTAAAGACTTTTATATTGTTATAGAAAATCTTCAAATCAATGCTGTTCTTTTGAACTTTCTATACATCAAAGAATCCTGAAAAAAACAGTTATCATGATTTCTACAAAAATATTAAGCAGCACAACTGTAACTGTTTTCAACATTGACAAAAATAAATGTTTCTGGGGGAAACCAAAACGGCATATTAAAATGATTTCTGAAGGATCACGTGACACTGAAGACTGGAGTAATGGCTGCTGAAAATTCATTTTTGCCATCATAAATTATTATTATTCAAACAGATAACAATTAAAGTGTAATCATAGTTTGTAATATTACAGTTTGAACTATGTTTGATCAAATAAGTGCAGCCTTGGTGAGCAGAAGAGACTTTCAAAAATATTACAAATTTTACTGACCCCAAACTTGTGAATGAGAGTGTAATTAAAGTCTTCATATGTCCATCGTCACTTGTCTTTTTCATGTGTGTATTTACAGGAAAACTTTAGGGCTAGATGATTATACTACTTTCTATGATCCATAAATTCTGTAGGTAGCATCTCTGTTGTTACAATCATTTATTTATTTTTATTTTTTTCAGGACTCTGATTCACCCCGGCACTCCACTGCCTCCAACAGCTCCACCTTCAGCAGCCCGCCGAGCCCTGCCTCCCCGCACAAGACAAAGTCCCTCTCACTGGAGAGCACAGACCGCACAGGGTGGGACACATGATGGACTCAACAATGAACCAATCACAACAAACTTTGAGTCTGCCAGTCACAGTGCTCCGTCCCCTCCCATACAGTCGCACCCAGGCACTACAGGCCCCTCCCACTTCATTTGCATAAAGCATCACCACTGGGGAACGTACACAGGAGAAACCACACCAACACAAGAGTTTGTATGTTTGAGCGACCAGGACACGCATGACTACGACCCCGCAAAAGCTGATTGGAGGAAAAAGTGGAAGTTAGGTTCTGGGTTTTAATGTGACTGGTGTTTGTACATAGACTGGGTTAGGGTTGAACTTTTATTTATTTATCATTCAGCCATTTCAAGGTGGAAAATACTGTCACGTCCCTCACACTCGTTCTTCAGCTGTGGACCATATGGGAATGATGATTCCATTATAGAATCCCACTAATTTACCTGGAGGAAAAAATGCAATGATGTATATTTTTTATTTGCTTTTAAAAGTGGTGTGTGCTGTGATTCGTTTGTTACTTCGGCTAAATGGATGAGAGACCGCAGATATCAGGCGACCTCATCTATCGCTTCCTGTCCTAGATTTGTAGGAATATATAGAGGCTTTCTGACACGATGATGTCTTGGAATCTGTCACCGTCATCATCGCCAATCTCCACGTAATCCAAACCTTCCGTGAACCAACATGACCTGTGAAAACACATCACAGTAATGTACATAGCTTAAAAGTATAGTCTAATATATAATAAGGAAATATTGAAGAGATAAACTATGTGGAAAAAAAAATCTCATTGTTTTTATTTTTTAAAAATTATTTTAATATACTCGCACTAAGACCATTTAAAAAGCTTCAGTTGTGTCAGTTCCTTTTGACTTTTATTTTTGCTTTATGAGACAATACTGCCTTGTGTATTCTTATTTCTTTGTTGTTGTTTTTTTTAAAGATTTTTTTGAGACTACAAATGTGCTTTAACTATAAAATCTGCATCATCTCAGTTGTGCTTTATCAGATGACAATACATGCATTGACCGAAACTGTACAGATATCAGCAAGGTTGCATACAAATATCATATTTCTGCAAACTAGAACTATTAAGTCCAAATTGTTGAACTGGTCCAACATGTAATTTGAGATTTGCAGACAGTCAAAGGGTATGTCGTTTTGTTCCTGAATGGTTTCATCTAATGTTACAGAATGGGAAATATTCAACACACTTTGCCTCACCCACATAGTTTGGCTCTTTCTGTCTTGGAAAAGCATATTTTTAGAAAATCTTTTCATTGGATAATTCAGTAATTTTATCCAGTTAAGTGTTAAAACATTCACACCACTATTAAAGGTGGGGTAAGTGATTTCTGGTAGCCAATGTTGATATTTCAGTTCTATTTATGACGTATTGACACAAATTTTAAATGATTTTCAACGGTGGCTTTGTCGCGTCCAGTGTACTAGACAGACTTTAGCTGTTGCGACGCAGACACGGTGTTACTCACCTATCGAGAAGAAACAAAGCAACCTCGGCGTCCGATCGCAGGCCTTCCGCTCCTTGAGTTCTCTCCAGCGCTGGAAAGCTGATCCGATATTTACACGGGTCCTACTTCTTGCCTTATCGTAAGCCTTCTTTTGTTCCGCAGACGTTTTCCTCTTTTGCTTTTTATCTGCCATCTCTATCTTTCTGTCGCTAGACTCGGATAATGTCCGTCCTGTGCACTGAACGCTCTCTCCTCCGCATCATGAATAGACACGCCCCTTACTGCTGATTGGCTACAAGTTTGTTTTGGTACTCGGCCAGACTCAGTTTTCTAAAGCGTTTTGAAAAAATGCATACCCCACCTTTAAATGTAAGGTTAAACTTTACCATTAAAATTTTGTACAAGAATCTGCTCCCACAATGCCAGCATGTATTTGTCATTATGCAGTTGTCAAATTGCTTTAGTTATGGTTTCAAGGGCATTTAGTCCATCTGAGGAAAAAGAAATGTTTAAAACTTCTCAGAAGTCACACATCTAATAAGCGACACAGGCTTCACTTTGTTCCTTATTCAGTTTGCAGTTGATTTAATCATGAGTTGCACAAGAAAGTGAGTCACGCGCCTCATGCAGGCTTCTGTTTGGTCCTCACATCTGCACCAGATTCTGTTCTTTGCGTAAAGTGGGAAGCTCAGTTAATTTGATTAATTCGTTAAAAGTTTTACAGAAAATTGGCTCAATTTTGTAGTATCATTCCATCTATAATAAGTAAAAGCAATGGAAAAAAGACATTTGGACAGAAACCTGCTAGAGACCTCCAGTAAAATGAAAATGTCTCTGCATTTCAGTAATCTCTTGGACATTACGTTTATATGTGCTCATTCTCATCTCAGTTGTTTATTTTTTCAGGATATGCTTTGTAATCATTTGTACAGTTTTGCATGTCATAAATGATAATTCCATGTTTGATGGTTGTTTTCTGTTTCTCACTCACTTGACAAAGGTGGATATCACTTCAAACAATGAGGAATCGTTTTGCACAGATGTATTTAAGCTGGAAGGTCAAAAACTGGATAAAGTGGCCACTATGCATATATGGAGACGTTACTATATTAACCTGATGCTGATGTAATTCAATAAACGGAGGGAAATGACACACACAGATATGAAAGTTGAGAGTGATGTTTTATTTTGTACATAAAGCACTCAGGATCTCAGCATGTTAACAAAAAAGCTTTTCACAGTTTTCGGTAAATGTCACGAAAATGACGACTAATTATTATTAGTGCTAAAACTCAACAGAGAAGAGCTTGGTTGTAAAGGATAAGCAATATCCATTCGAAAAATGCCTAAAATATCTATTCTAAAATATTTTTTCCCCTCTAGTTTTATGCTTTTTAAATTCAGCTCTTAATGCTTTTCAAAGGGATATTTGAAAATGTTCTCACCCTCACCTTCAGGACATTGGCACTGGAAGTGACTGACACTTAGCACTGGAAATGATTATTGACTGAATAATGACTTATATGTTTTTTTTCTTTTCCCCCCACAAATATCAGAAGACTTGCAATGTAATGCACATGAGTCATTTATGTTTTAGTCATTTTTGTAGCTTTACAGCCCTTGGTCATTATTCACTATCATTGTATGGAAAGGAGAAGCATGTACATTTTGCTAAACTTCTCCTTTTGTCTTCTACAGGAAAAAAAGAAAATCATATGTTTGAAATGTCACAATGGTGAGAAAAAAGTTTGGGTGAACCGTCCACTTAAATTTAACCCAAATGTGCAGAGATGTCAGTATTTATCACTAGTTCTGTTCTACAAAATTGTCAAAAGTGCAATAAACAATGGAAAGAAACATTCAAAACCACATCTGTAGTGGAACAACTCAAAAAGCTTCAATCATGCGAGTATAAAAGAGCAAGTGGCTCAACACATCACAGAATGATAACGTATCAAAAGCCCTTATGTTTGACCCTGTTGAAGTAGGAACCCTGAATTCAAGAAGTCCAGTTTGTTCATGTAGCTCAACTAGTAGCACAAGATGCGAACATCTGCAAGGTTGTGGGTTCAATTCCCAGGGAACACACATGGCACACTGTGTAGTTTGAACGTATTTGTGCTATTCATCATGAGGAGTTTGTGCCAAGAGTCCATGTTCTCTTTACTTGCTTGGTCTCTATTTGCTGCCATGTTAAAGTTCACGCCTTGGTAGCATCCTCCCCAACAACACGGTGAATGCCATTGCCAGGGCTGCTTTGGATGGCCTGTGCTGTGATGGTGAGGTCTCGCATGCTGCTGTGCCGTGATTGGCTCTCCAGGCGCTGCAGACTGCCGTGCCGTGAATGGCTGTTGAGACGGTTGACGCTGCAGTGCTGGAGCGGATCATTAAGGCGCAGGGTGCTCCCATGAGGGAGACGTTCCTCGACGCCGCGATAACTGCAAGCTGTGTACCTGATGGAATAGAGAATGAAAGAGATTCAGTGATGTTTAGATCTTTGATCAGGGAGGCAGATGTAGGTTTCGGCCAGCTGTGCATAACTGGGGGGGCACTATTATCCTGGGACATTTTCTCAAGTTGTTTTGAAGTAGAAAATATGTGAAAATTCATGCTATATACTTGTTATAGATATTATTTTGAATGATTCATCGTATATTTTATTTTAAAAATTGTTCTTGAACTTGTAACGTTTAAAGGAGACATATTATGCCCCTTTTTACAATATAAAATATAAGTCTCTGGTGTCCCCAGAATGTGTCTGTGAAATTTCAGCTCAAAATACTCCACAGATCATTTATTATAACATTCTGAAAATGCCTATTTTTCAGTGGAAGCAGAAACATGCTGTTTTTCGGGCCGGTCTCTTTAAATGCAAATTAGCTGCTGCTCCCCGCCCCCTTTTCCAGAATAGAGCTGCATCATTTCAGCCATTTTAAACCATATGAGTTTAAGATTCTGATATACGGTTTTCTGAGAGCACACATCCGAAGCACACGGACAGAAAGCGGCTGTCACAGCATGTGAGTACTAAACTAAGTTCTCATTCACATACAATTTTACGTTAAAAACACACAAGTTACAAAAACAGTCGGTTATGTCTGTGAAGGTAAACAGCTGGGAAATAAATCGCATGTTTATTTTAGATCTGTGTGGCAGCAGCAATGTACAGTAAATAAATCAATAAATCCACTGCTCTCTTGTCTCCTCTGAGGCTGGGACTCTAAACAGTGTTCTGTGCTCGTCTGTGCAGCCAAAGACAGAACAGTTAGCGTGTTTTGCTCAAACTTTCGGCATGGCATTAGAACTGGTACACCGTTGTCGCTTGCGAAATAAAAATGACGGTGCCTAGAGTGGAAGTTTACAGATTAAGGGGAGGTAATATTATAATGAGATCCCTTTGCCACGTCACCAAGGGAGCGGAATCAGACACGCTTGTTTTCTCAGACTCTTGCAGAAAAAGGCTTACCAAAACAAAGTTACTGGGTTAATCTTTTTCATGTTTCCTTGGTTGGTAGATGCACTGGGGTCCTGATTATAGCACTTAAAACCTGGAAAAGTCAGATTTTCATGATATGTCACCTTTAATCAAAATTGTAACTAATTTTAGCCACCACTTTACAATTGATTGTGCTCACATTCATTTTTGAGTGCAACACCCACTCTCAAAATCAATTTAACAACCGATCCATAGAATCAAGTCCTCTCCCCAGAGTTTTTTCCTTTTCCAATAATCAGTTTCACTCAAATGTTTGTCACGATGCAGAAGAAAAGATCTGTCACTACTTCCATTTCACCGTAACTTATAGGCTAGTAATTGAAAGGCTGTAGGTTCAAAGCCCACGATGCATGACCATTGTGTACATTATTTGTATAGGTATTCATAAAACAACTTTCTTTCACAAATTAGTACGTATCACCCAATTTTTTTTATGACTGTTTATTAAAGGGGTGGTTCAGTGGTTTTTTTCTAGGCTTGATTGTGTTTATGGGGTGAAGTCTAACGTGTTAATGCTTCGTTTTTTAAAAAACGCATTATTTTTCACATAATTTACCTTTATTCCACACCGCTCTGTCCCTTCACTGAGAAACGCGCTGATCAATTTCCTGCTTTTATGAAGCCCCTCCCTCAGAAACAGGCGATGGGCTCTGATTACTTCTGAGCGGCGCATGTGCAAAGTCGACCTCCATACGTCATCTGCCCGGAACTGCTTCCAGTGTACAACAGTGAGCGCAGGCTACATTGAAATGATTATTACGTTTAGAATATGGATATTTTTCTTACAAAAACACATCGATTCGCTACAGAAGGCCTTTGTTCACCCCCCCGGAGCTGTGTGAGATACTTTTTTTTAATGGATGGGCGCACTTTAATTAACTGCTTTTGGACTGATGCATGCAACACCCGCCGAGTGCCATGAAACAGCTTGAAAGATCAAAGACAATTTTTTTATATAACTCCCGACTGGATTCGTCTGAAAGAAGAAAGTCATATACATCTAGGATGACTTGAGGGTGAGTAATTTATGGGCTAATTTTCATTTTTGGGTGAACTAACTCTTTAATATCGCTTATCAGTTTGAGCCCGATTGAGAAGCAGAGGATATTATTGAAGATGATCGTGCAGAACCTGTGCAAGCACGGCTTTGTAGGCCTATGTTTTTTGTTTGTTGTAGTCTCATACATTTAGATACTCTGTTATTTGTAAATGCTACTGCTTCTGTTAGCTTTTAATATACGGTTTTATCCTGATTAAAGCTTTAATACAGTACGGCAACTGCACGCGTGTCCATGTTTAACGCTTCTCATAGCTATGTGAAAATAAGTGTATAATTGTAACAGCTCATTGCTGGAGCTGAGCTGAATGAGAGAGCGAGAGAGAGAGAGAGAGAGAGATGCAGAGCGTGTGCAGAGCAGGGGGACGCGAGGCACAGTATTAAGAACCGCTGCTTTTGAACATTGATTTTGAAACCTGTGAATTCATTAGAATCATTAGAAGACAGAATCGCGATTCATATATGAATAGATTTTTCCTCTTCTCTAAAGCAGCACAGCATGGCCTCGCCCCCTTTGCTGCCTTTTCCCGAGGGCGGGGTTTATCTGGGTTTGTGATGTCACGAACCCGGGAAGTAACTTGTTGTAGTCCCTACCAGCCGTTTTTGTAGGCATTAAACTGCCAGAATTTTAAAAGACGATATCTCCGTTTGCATTGAACTTTCAGCTTCGTAAATTTGAAGATATTGTTTATGCTAAGACAGCAACATTACACACTAACTAACATTAAAAAAAGTGAAATCGCAATGAACCACCCCTTTAAATAGTCTAATTAACATTTACTGGCATTTCGCAAAAATCAGTGCAAAATATTAAAAAAAATATATATATATATATATTATTTTTTTATTTTTTTTTTTTGGAGTGCAACACCCACATCTCAAAATCCAGTCAACAACTGATGGATAGAACCAAGTCTCTACCATTTCATTCGGATTGCAATACAGAAACAAAGATCTGTTGTTACTTCTGTTTCACGGTAACCTGGATATTGGGTATGTTTGGAAGGTTGTGGGTTCAAAGCCCACAATGCATAACAATTGTGCACATTATTGGAATAGGTTTTTGTAAAACAACTATAATTTGCAAAGTTCTATGCATTACCCGTTTATTGCATTTCTATTTATTAAATCCCCGCCCCCCAAAATTGCTAAAATATGCTAAAATAAAGTTCTCAGATTACTTCATATTCCTACTCATGAGATAGAATTCGAATTCCTCACCTGCCATCTCTGGAGCGGTGCAGGCTGCCATGGAAGCTGCTTGATTTGCTGCGCATGCTGCCCGTGTGGCTGGTGCTGGCACTGGGGGGCTCGTCCAACATGGCAAGGTGCGTGGAGGAGGCGTGGGTGGAGGTGCCCTGCGTTGAGGTGCCTCTAGACTTCCTCACCACTGGGGTGTTGGGGTCCCTGAGGAGGAGCTGGGTGAAGTCGGGCTCCTGCAGCACCTGCCTGCTCTCGTGCACTGCGCTGCTGAGGGTGGTAGAGACGGGGGAAAAGAGCGGCAAAGTGGGGAGGGAGTGACAGAGGAGTGAAGGAAGAGAGAGGGGGAAGACAGAGGGCATAAAGGAGTCAAAATGAACAAAAGAGGAGGGGGTGGGACAAGGGGAGGGAGAGGAGGTTAATGCCCTGATGTAAGGGAGAGGGGTGTGTAGAGAGGAAGCCTTTATAAGTGAAAGTGGTCAGCCATATTGCTGTGGCAATAGTTGGGGGTTCGGTGCCTTGCTCAAGGGTCTCACCTCAGTTGTGGCATTGAGGGTGGAAGAGAGCACTGGTCATTGCAGTTCTGACGGACCTTCGGGTTACAAGTCCGACTCTCTAACAATTAGGCCACGACTGCCCCAACAATACATGAACAATATTTAATTGTTCATGCTCTATTTTTAAATTTAGATTACCTCACTTAAAACAAATCTTTAAAAACATTAATAATTTAATAAATGTAATATTAAGCCATTCTCAAAATGAATATCAGTTTTTCATACTATAAATGATAATGCTCTGATGCCTAAAGTCACTTGTAGCATTTAAACTACTCTTTTTTATTTATTTAGACAATTTAGAATTTTAATATTGGCCATAAAAGTACACTACTATTCACAAATTTCAGTAAGATTTTCAAATATTTTATAAGAAGTCTCTTATCATGGCTGCATTTATTTAATAAAAAATGGTTAAATATAAAAATTTACATAATTTTTTCTATTTTGATATATTTTAAAATGTAATTTATTCCTATGATGGCAAAGCTGAATTTTCAGCAACCATTGCGCCGGTCTTCAGTGTAACATGATCCTTCAGAAATCCTTCTAATATGGTAATTTGATGCTCAAGAAACATTTCTTATCAATGTTAAAAGCATATTTTTGTTAAGGATTAGTTATGGATTCTTTATTGAACAGAATGTTCAAAAGAACAATTAATTTAAAATAAAAATCTGTCAGTCACTTTTGATCAATTTAATGCACCCTTGCTGAATAAAAGTATTAATTTGTTTAAAAATCTTACTAGACACAAACCTTTAAATGGTAGTGTATTTACACAGCATAGAATTTTCATAGTGGTATGCATAAATAAAATCAGCAAGAATTTTTATACTGTTACACATCTACTTAAAATTACTTTCAAGCTCTTTATCAGTTTGTGTTCCTTGGAATTCAAACTCATGACCTTTTTGGTCACACAACATATGTGCTTTTCACTTTAAGCATAAACAATAATGGTATAAATTCTCCAAGCATTAATCGAAACTCACTCTTTTCTGCGATGCCCATTGAAGAAACTGGCCCACTCGAAGCAGGTCTTTTTACTGCCGACCCAAAACACTGACGGGATCCCCACCACCAGCATCATCAGGTACTTGATGAGGAACAAGGCGATATCTGGCCTGCTTGTCTGTTCCACCTGTGAAGACAACAGCAATCTATTGGTTTTCACACATTTGCTTAGCAAGCAACATAAGAACAGGTGAAACCTGAATGATTTGTAATCAGAACATGTAGGAACATTCTTCCCTTGTGGATCTTGGCGTTTGCTCATAACCTCATGCAGTGTGTGCGTGAGTGTATTTCTGTATGTTGGTTTAGCCCTGGGTTGTGTGTGTGCGATTGTGTGGACGGGAAGTGCTTTATCTCAGCTCACTGCACAATTGCCAACGGCATAAACATAGCTGCAGTCAACACAAATGTCTGTCCTATTCTTTACCTAATACACACCCTCTCTCTCTCTCTCACTGCTTTAGATGGATTTGTTCTGCTCTGAATGCTGTCAGCTTGCCTTTACATATCTATATACATTACTGTTATTGTCTTGGTATTTTTTTATATAATGCAAATAGATTTATATATTTTTATTGTTTCCAAACACTTTTCCATTATATGACATCACTTACTGCAGTGTTACTAGAGATCTGCTATTTATAGCAATGCACTTCCTAGCACTTCATGAAGTACTGCTACAGAGTTAACATGACACATGACTGTCTTTTTTGCTCCACCATGATAGAACAGAAGTTGCTGCAGTAAACAAGGCCTCGTTAAAACCAATCCCACGCTGTCTCCGGCATGTACAGACACACACACACACACACACACAACATATGGATAAACATCATTACTGAGATTTTTACTGAGCTGAAGCTGCCTTTAGTTATGACAGTCTTTAGTTTTTAGTTATGTTTCAGTTTGTTTGCATCATGTTAGTGTCATGTGTATGTTCCCGTTTAGTTCCTGTTTGTCCTAATTTGGACCTTCCGGTTCCTGTCCCCATTTAGTTCCATTTGTTCCAGGTGTTCCTTGTGATTAGTTATCCTCCTCACCTGCCTGCCCGCCCCTCATTATCTGCCCTATTTGAGTTCTAACCCGTTCTGTTCTCCCTTGTCTGGAGTTGTTGATGTCTACCCTTGCTACGTGTGTTTTCCTGTTTCCCTGCCTGGATATTAATAAAGTCTATAAGTTTGAATTCGACTCTGCGTCTCCTCGTTCTTCGCTCCGTGCTCCTCACAGTAGTGAACCATGACAGTTAGACACAAGATACTGTATATTCACAGTCAGCTGCTGTATGTTTTACTGAGATATGCAGCTGGAAATGTCTCATGAACCTAGTGTCAGAAAAGAGGCACAAAATCTGCAAATCAGGGACATTTTACACCCTCATGACATCCTTTTATGTCAAATGCTTCAATTTAGTAATTTCATTCAAATAAATCTTCATCTAAATAATATGAATAAGTATAAATAAGGAAAACATCATGTCACCACAAAACTAAACTGAAATATTTGGATTTTCTCTGGCATTTGTCACTTTGAGGGCATTTTTACTCTGAGCTTCCATTCATTTCTAACTCTGGATGAAGCTCACATCAGCAGGAGTGACTTTAAAAAAAATTTTTTTACAGTGACCACTTAGTCACAACAATACATTTTTTTAAACACTAAAAACTTTTCTAATATAGAGTTATGACAGAGTTGGCAGGAGACTGTGGAGGCCTTCAATTATTAACACTGGACAAAGGACACATTAAAAATCTGTCATTGTATATGCTAAAACAATTGCTTATTTTTAGGACAATATGAACATACGCTACTGTTCAAAAGTTTGGGGTTAGTTTCATTTTTTGAGCAACAAATCAGCATAGTAGAATGATTTCTGAAGGATCATGTGACACTGAAGACTGGAGTAATGATGCTGAAAATTCAGCTTTGCCATCACAGGAATAAATTACATTTAAAAAAAATAGAAAACAGTTATCTGTATTCACAGTTATCTGTATTTTTCTTCAAAAAAATGAAGTCTTGGTGAACAAGATACTTCTTTCAAAAATATAAAAAACTAAAATCTAACCAACCCCAAACATTTAAATGGTAGTGTAAGTATTTCACATAATTTCTTCTTACCTTAAACGGGCAGGGGATGTGATACTCTCTACAGCGCTCCTGTACCCAGGTGGTCTCCCAAACTGATCTGTGGCTCTGCTCATACAGATAGCATCCAACGACTGTCAGCAGAGGCACCAGATACAGGACAGAGAACACGCCGATCCGGATCATGAACTTCACCAGTTTGTCCTGGTTCTCCTTCTCCAGGGGAATCTCCATCCGGACCCTATTTAGCGCTGCAATACCCGCCAACAGCAGCACCACACCTACGACCACATTCAATGCGAGAGGCACCAAGAGAAACCAACGCAAGGCCATGAGGTCATAGAGCCCCACGAAACAAATGCCGCTCATGCTGTCGCCTTCAATTTTGTTCATAGCCATGAGGGTGATGGTAAGGGCTCCCGGGATGCCCCAAGCCACCACGTGGAACAGCAAAGCCTTCTTCTCGATAGCTTCACTTCCCCATTTGGGAACGGCCGCCAGGAACCAGGTGATGGTGAGGATGACCCACCAAACGCTTCCTGCCATGGTGAAGAAGTAGAGAGTCATGAAGAGCAGCGTGCAGGCCTTGTTGTGGGAGCCCTGGGTGATGGTGGAGGCGCGGAAACGACCCGGGCTCGCTGCGTTGCATGACACGCGATCCTCTAGCAGGAAGCCCAGGAAGAAGACTAGGGATACCATCATGTAGCAGACCGCGTAGAAAATGATGGGTCGCTCAGGGTAACGGAAGCGCCCAACATCGATGAGGAAAGTCAGGAAAGTGAAGAGCGTCGCCGACAGGCAGATTATGGAGACAACGCCAATGAAATAGCGGGCGAAAATGAGCTCATCTTTGCTGAAGTACATGTTCGGGCAGGGAGGCGAGCAGTCACGCACGCCCATGAACGAGTAGCCCAAGTCAGGTTCAATCTTCAGCTCTCGTGGGCACCAGAAGCCGTAGTCCCGCTGAACTGATGAGGGAGATTCCTCCGTCCCGTCACTGCTCGGGAGCAGGTCTATTGCTCGGGGGTAAGACTCATCACAGACTGGAAACCTATGAGACAGAATTTCATTTCAGAATATGATATCATATAATAAAGATGTCTTGCTGAACAGCAGAACTTAATGAATGTGATCCTGTACCTGCTACACTCCATCTCATCTGGCCAACTGACCCCAAACATGTCCATCAGCTTGTAGCAATCGCTCTTGGCACGCTGGCACAGGCGCCGACATGGCAGGGTCACGCGGCCATACTCGGTGCACACGGGTGCATAAAGGGCACACAGGAATGGCCGTATTTCAGTAGAACACTCCAAGTTCACTATGGGATGAAAGGGCTGTCAGACAAGAAAAACAGTGTTATTAATAATTATAATAATAATAATAAACTGTACATAGGCTAATGCCAATTATTTTTTTGTAAATATTAAATATTTAAAATAAAAATAAAAAATAAGTAAAATAGCACTCTAAGTTTAGGATGAAAAGACTATGGACAAACAAGAGAAATATAGAGTGCTAATAATAATAATAATAAACCTTAAATACACTATTTATTATTTAAAATGTTAAACATTTCAAATCAATCAATCCAAATTGACCCTTCACCATTTTTAATAACAGTCACTTGGTCACCCTTATGTAAAATGAGAATAAAAATTGGATCTGTAATGCAACCTCTCTGAGGAGGCCTTTGTTTTGGGGCAGGAGACATGCTGTTTATTGCTGAGGCCCACTTACACCATGAGTCATTCTGGGAGTAGAACCAGCTTTGGGGCCAGACATAAATATGCAAATCCCATGGGGGAGAAGGAAAAAGACTCCACCCAGGACCAGACAGACAATAAAGCCTCCACCCCTGCAGAGTAAGAGCCTTTGTGATGGTCGGGTGGGGGTTCTGACACCCCTTGTGTTGAAAAAAAGGACCAAAACTGGCAATCATTCAGAGCCTATATGAACACGCTTGAAAAAGAAAAAGAAAAAAAGATGTATGTGCTATGTGTTTTATTTTTAAGCATTTTATGCAATTACTAATGGTGAGAATAAAAAAAATGGCAGAAAATGTCAATGTTTCTATACAAAAAGTAAATAATTTCCCTCCTAGGGTTTGGCTATTAAAAATGCTATAATAATTTATATAATTGCAGTAGAAAGAAATATACCTCAAGTTGGTGGTTTAAAAATGCTACCAATTTAACCAATTACTATAGAAAAAGTAATACAATTGCTCCAAGCGGTTGGCTATTAAGATGCTATTATATATGAAATAATTATAATATTAAAAAAAAACTCCTATTGCTTGGTTGTTAAAAATAGCTAATAATTTATTCAATTATTAAAAACAAATGTAATAACATTGCCCCTAGGTTTTGGCGATTAAAAATTAATAAAAAATGCTATAATAATGTAGATAATTATAATATAAAGAAATATAACTCCTAGTGTTTGATTGTAAAAAATGATAATAATTACTACAAAATAACAATATTGCTCCTCGAGTTGGTGACTTAAAATGCTATAATAAATTACATACTTAAAAATATAACTCCTAGTGTTTGGTTGTTAAAAACGGTAAAATTACTTGCATAATTATTATATACAAATATGTTTGGCTATTCAAAATGCTATTTGTTACAAATTACACACAATGTTGACTTTCATCATGTTCCTAAACAACCAATTCTTCACTTAATATGTAGAAAATTAACCAAGCGTTCAGGCTAAATCCAATGAGATGATCTAATGCGCTAACAACAGTATTACCATTATTTACTATTGCAAATAAAATCATCCAGCCTTTAAATTATTGCAACAGTCCAACACATATACTGGATATATAATACATATCCATAATGAGCACATTCAGCCACTGTCAGCACACTAGGCTACCACCCAAAATGTCTGTAAAAAGGGATTAGGATGGATATTATGCTTGCCCATTTTGACACAAAGCATCTAAATCCAGCAATCATTTCCAAGTACTTAATCCATATTTAATGCCGCATATACCACTGAGATGTGCCGCTAACATGACATGAGAAAGAGCACTGGCTTTAACCATCAGACCATAAAAGCATGTGAAAAAAAGCTTGTTTTCATCATGTAGGTTCTAAAAATATGCTGGCTAAATGAACTTTTGTTTATAAAGAATAATAACACATAAAAATACATATTAAAATGTGTATTTTTTAAATATATAAAAATGTATTATAAAATAAATATTAAAATTATTTTTTGTATATACAATGCTTGGAAAATATATCTGCAGAGTATTACATGTGAATTGTGATTATCGTTCAAATGCATCTGAACATATTTCTACACTGATCTTGTAATCCTTCGCTCAGTAGTGGGTTTAAAATGTATCATCACTTTATGTGTGTGTTTGTACTGGTTACAGTGCAAAAGGTTACGTAACTCCACATTTCTACACAAATGTACAAGAGGATGAGCAGATGGGTTGCCTCCATTCTTCTTTTTATCTCTTTAATTTCCTGTTCCATCGCTCTATTATACTGAGGCAGGACTGGAGTGAATATGTTAAAACCTTGTGACTGAGGACAGCGGGTTTTAGATAACGTTTACAGTGCTGTGTGTGTTCAACAGATACACTGGCTGCTGTAACAAGCTAATGCAGCTGTTTTCAGTTGGCCTCAGCTGAATACTGCGACCCGGGAAAAGAGCATTAACCAATGGCTCGAATCAATTCAGGCGTTATAGCTGCAGATACAAAGATTACAGAGCAATCAAAATAAACAATGCGCCCGAGCACCATTAAAGGCTCATAACAACAACCACTGTGTGGCATACACTAGCAAGCCGCTGTAAAGCAACCTTGTTACATAAATAGTTATAAGATGCTTATTTCATCACGGCCACATGCAAAAGAGAACCAAAAAAATGGTTAAAACAGCAAGATTCTTCAGAAATAAAAATATAGCAAACATCACCGTAGGACAATTTAAAGATTAATTTCCCTTTAAACATTTCTGTAATGTGATCTGAATTATCTGCAGGGCACAAGAAAGATCTGGGTCAAATTGAAAATGACAAATCTTTGATGCTGTTAGTACATACGTTTTAAACCAATGCATTTAAACATTTATGGTTTGCATTTATTGCTTCTCTCAAGGAAAATACAAACAAACTGCATATTAAAGTGATCCGTGGCAAAGGGTTTTCCCTGGTTATTTTCACAACTCAAAAAATGTTTTATATATTTTTCTGCTTACTCTATTTAGCAAAGAATTATATGGACAGGCCTGATTTCATATGTATCTAAGAAATGTATCCTATTAAATTGAAAAAAAGAACACCCTCTAACATTTGAATTATTTAAACAAACCATAAATTACACACTTTACATGAAATATTCAACATACAGCTTCAAAAATACAACCCAAGTTTTCTTAGAGCCCTGGAAACATTTTTTTTGGACCTGTCCTGAACTCTTTGACCCATGTCTATGTAAGTCCATTTTCTACCCATCTATGTGCTGTTATTTTAATTTATGTTATGTATGCTATTTTTTAAATGTATTTATTTAATATTATATATAAATACTGTGTATATATATATATATATATATTTTTTTTTTTTTTTTAATTCCTCTGAAGATCTGTATAATTTATTTTCTCTATTATTATCATTTCTTGTTGTTTGTTTTTCTTTGGTCTAAAGTGTTATTTTCTCTGATACTGTTAAATTGTAGTTATGATTTTTGTGTTATATTGAAAATGTATCATTTGAAAAAGGAAAGAAATATATA
>NW_015505439.1:435422-441125 GCF_001515645.1 Sinocyclocheilus grahami | reverse complement strand
ACACACACACACATATACATATATATATATATATATATATTTATATTTGACTGCTGTTGAGGTCACACAGTTATTAGAGCATGATGATAAGAACTAGTCCTAGGTTAATGTAATGCAATTTGATCACATCTTTTGAGCAGTCAGCCTGTGTAATGTGGTTTACCTCCATGGCGAGAGCAGCGGTCTGCTGATCATAGTGATTTAGAAGGTTGGGCATGAAGGTGGTATTGTAGGCGAGGCCCTGGCACATCCTTAATGTGATAGGCTCACAGGTAAACATGCTATGGCTTCCGGTAGCTTCCATATTGATGGCCATACATACAGTCAGCATGGAGTACAGAACCCAAAGGAGATCCATGGTGTGTCCGTCTGTGCTGTGACCTGCAAAGGATGGGTTGTATCAAGAAAATCGGAGCTCCGCCATTCCCTCATTAATTAGCTGTTGCTTGACACCAGACTTAAATTACAGATAGGGTGTGCTTCTCCATTTTTGTTGTGCCAGATCCAGGTCTTTTCAATGCATTTCCACTATTCAGTGTAGGAATGACTGTGGTTACATCTGTGGGAGAAAGAGCATCATATGTCACATTTGAAATGAACCGACTAACATGAATTATTCATGAATGGGGTGACAGTTTATTCAAACACGAAAAATCTGGCTGGAGATCACTCAAGGCGTGGGAAATGTTTTCAAAGTGAACAATGCATGATCAAAAGCACTGCCATATATTATACTGCAGTAAATAAAAGATGCTTTATAAGTGTATTACCTAGGGGGAACTTCAATGTAACTATGTATTCAATGCAAAGAAAACTGAACAATCTCAGGAACACAATATTAACCTATTCAGAACCGAATTATGTTCCATGCTTTCAGTCAAAATGGAACCATAAATGATCATTAAAAAAAATGTAATTCATGAAAAAATGAAATATTGATAGTTTAATAACTGGAATTCGATGACTTTAAAACAGTCAACCACTATTGATGTAGTTTTAGTTTTAATATATATTTTGTAGTCCGTGTGCCCAGTCACAGGCTGCGATTATTTCAAGATTGTCAACACAGAACATAAAAAGTGATGTTCACAGCAAGAGACGGTTTACACAAAAAACACAACATTATTTTAATTATGTTCTTGGTCCGATTTATAAGACTGACACCTCAGTTTTTCACCTATTTTTAAATGTAACTTGCAAAAACATTGCAAAAAACACCTACCTAAAAAACGGCATCATGCAGAACGAGGATTTTGCAATCACAAACGCCCTGGCGTTAAAATCACTATGATTTTTATTTTATCCTTTTTTATTGATTTTAACATAAATTCGGTAACATTTAAAAACTGTCGCGTTTTTATCAAAATAAAGGCGAACAACAGATAACCCTTTCCTTTATTAACACATGAGACCCTGTCTATCGGAAGGCGTGTAGCAGCTTCGCTGTAATGAAACTTCCTTTAAAATAGGTGTCTGCTGTATTTTGAGGTGTATTGTTAAAAAATTAATTTTGATAATGATAAAAAGCCCTTCTTACCTCTCCAGTGGAGATCATTCACGCGTGGCACTCCACTCTGCTTCTCTAACAATACGAGCCCTGTGTGTCTTTCTCATAGCTCTTTCTGATGCGCCGACGAATATTGCTCTCACTTAATATTAAAGCATACTAGAACTTACGTCACTGGATTGAGTATGCAAACATATAGAATGGCTTGGGTTTATCCGCGGATATCATCGCTGCAATGACCAGGGGGCCTTTGGGAGCGAGGAGCGTCTCCGCACTATAATGAAATGAAGTCGGCGCTGTTGATTTGTGGTGTGTTTAGTGGTGGGAAGTCCAACTGATTCTTGCGATTCGGTTCTTTTGGGCATTTTATTTCGAAGAATCGGTTCGAAACGAGTCATTCATTCTTTTACGTCACGACATTATTACGTCATATAGTGGTCGCTTCTGGAGGCGTGGTATATTTACAACATGTTCTAAAAGTTAATAAAAAATGTTTTTCAAATAATAATAATAATAAAAGTACGTTCACGTGTCCCAAACCAGTTTGTTTCCGCCACAATGCTGCTAATAAAAACATGAATTCATTTAGAACCTACATATTATTAGCATTTACATTAAACAATGCTAAAATTAATGTACAGCTCTCAAGTGTTTGCACATATTAATAAAATTCTATTTAATAAAGTCAACTCGTAAACACATATCATGTTGATAAAACTTTCAAATTAAAGTAAAACTGTATACTACAAAATAATATATATTTTTTTCATTTATAACATTTCTGCTATTCGGTTAAATTAATTTACTTTCGTCCCATTAGTCAAATCCTCTGTCCAATTAGACGAGCATCAACCGATTCGTTTAAAAGATCTGATTTAAAAAAACGAACCGTTTGCGAATCAAATACTTTTTTTTATTTATAACATTTCTGCTATTCGGTTAAATTAATTTACTTTCGTCCCATTAGTCAAATCCTCTGTCCAATTAGACGAGCATCAACCGATTCGTTTAAAAGATCTGATTAAAAAAAACGAACCGTTTGCGAATCAAATACTTTTTTTTATTTATAACATTTCTGCTATTCGGTTAATATATTAAAGGCACAATATGTAATTTTCGCTGCTGGAGGGCACGTATTCAAAATAAACAAAGAGACAAAGGGTAGTTTGATGACACTGTGACTGAGTGTGGAATCATGGGAGTTGTGGTTTTCATCCCCACAGCCGATGCAATCCGATGGGACTCGGGCAGAAATCATGTTCATGGATGAGCTAATGATTTATTAACGTAGTAGAATGAAGCAGGGTGAGGCTGAAAGCTGTCGAAGTGAAAGAGGCCGCTGAACGAGCGTGACACACGGCTCGAAAGCAGCGGAGCTTTTATTATGCCACAGTCGACCGCTTCCGCTGCTTCTGGTCGTGCGTATGTGGGTAAAGCAGTGCTGTTTTATCATACTAGATACATTTGAAAGTTCTGTTAGTATGCTACTCTGTGCGGTCATCACCGCTCTGTTAAAACGCACAACATATTAAGGCGTCTTTGGTGTTTCCATATTTTCTACAAAACAAAACCGGAAATCGAGTGGTTTTGACAACATTGGCAGGCGACACAATGACACAATGGAAACAGTCAGTGTCACTAGATAAAGGGGTCATATGATGCTGCTAAAAAGAACATTATTTTGTGTATTTGGTGTAATGAAATGTGTTTATGCGGTTTTAAGTTAATAAAACAAATTATTTTCCACATACTGTACATTGTTGTTTCTCCTCTATGCCCCGCCTTTTTGAAACGCGTCGATTTTTACAAAGCTCATCGTTCTGAAAAAGCGAGGTGTGCTCTGATTGGCCAGCTATCCAATGCGTTGATTGGTCGAATACCTCAAGCGCGAGACGGAAATGTTACTCCCCTCACCATACTGTGAAGCCTTGTCCCGGCCGGAGCTACGAGACAAAAACTTTATGACCCCTTTAAAATTGCTTATTTCTCTGGATTTAAACATTCTTCGAAACATTTGGGATAATGTAAGTACACAAGTCAGCAAAATATATAACTCTGTTTTAGTGGGTTTTTTATATTTTAATAAAAAAATCTTACGTATTGTGCCTTTAATTTACTTTCGTCCCATCAGTCAAATACTCTGTTCACTTAAAGCATCGGTTTTGTGAACCGTTTCGTTTTAAACCGATTCGTTTAAAAGATCCGAATCAAAAGAATGAATCGTTTGCGAATCGAACATAGCCAGTGTTTAGAAAGAGGCGGGACAGAGTGTGATTGCTATGGAGACTGGTAAACTGTACTGAGCAGGATGAGCAAAACCATCTATATCGGATCAGTAAACATTTAATGTTTCGTTATGATAGCTAACATGACTGTTTCCGGTTGACATAGGTTTGATTTTTTTCTCTTTTATACTGTATTGTACTGTACGACTAGACCATTGTGTTGCTGCTAGTATGAAAATCACAGCACATTTGTTTGTCTCAACATGGGTATGTAATTTTGATCAAGTGCTCTTAATGTTGTGGTGCCTAATATGATTGAGGTTTTATGCAGGAGCTGAATCTCAAACGTCTGAACTTGACTGAAAGATGCCCCATGCTCCCAGAACAAAAATGCAGACCAAACTGAGTGCCTGGACACCTCTAAATCATCAGCTCTCCAATGCTCATGTACGTGCACCAAAAATATAGTATATGATCTTCTGCTTTGTTTTACATGAGAATTGCAGTTTCAATATGTTGACTTCAGGTGTATTTTTTCAGCTACCAAAACAGTGATATTAGTGATATTATAGCGTAGAATGTTTCATATCAAATGTAAACACTTTTGCAGGTTTTTGAAGAGAGAAGAAATTTGCTTGGAAAGTGGGTAAGAAATCCACTTACTGTAAAAATCGCAATGTTTACTGTTTCTTGGTTTTGTTATTTGCTCTGTTGATTATATGCTCAAACCCTCTTCCTCTTTACCCCAGTTTGAGAAGTGGACAGATAGCCAGCGGAAACAGGTGCTGCAAGATTTTTTCTCCAGATGCTCTGCTAGTCAGCTGAAACATCTCAGACAGACTCTGAGCAGCTGGGTACCAGAGGAAGCCCTCGACTTCACTAGGGTCCTTCCCAGGGTCATATCACTCTATATATTTTCATTCCTTGACCCCCGAAGCCTCTGTAGATGTGCTCAGGTATGTGTCATTGTTAAATTTACCAAATAAATTAATAAACATTATTGGAATTGTCTGAATATTTTGATGGCATGAATAAAACACACTTTTAATATATTCTATACTTACTGTGTGCAAATACACTAACGTTCAGATGCATTTTTTTTCAGAATTCTTTGACTAACAGAAAGCATTTATTTGAAATAGAATGTTTTTGGTAACATTATACATGTTTTTACTGTCACTTTTGATGAGTTTAGTGCATCTGCTGAATAAAAGTATTAATTTAGAACATTAAAGTAAACATCTTACTGATACTGACCCTAAACTTTTGAAAAGGACTATGTGTATATCATTAGTGTATTCTCTAATTACTGTAATACAGTGACGTGAAAAGGTTTTTGCCCCCTTCCTGTTTTTTTTATTTTTTGCATATTTGTCACACTTAAAAGATTCAGATCATCAAACCAATTTTAATATTATGCAAAGATAATGCAAGTAAATACAAAATGCAGTTTTTAAATGATCATTTCATTTATTAAGGGAAAAAAGCTGTCCAAACCTACCTGGCCCTATGTGAAAAATTATTTGCCCCTCCTTTTAAATCATGAAAGAACTGTGATTAACCACATCATTTTAGAATGCTGAGTTAAATTTCACTAGCCACATCCAGGCCTGATTACTGCCAGACCTGTTGAATCAAGAAATCACTTAAATAGAACCTGTCTGACAAAGTGAAGCATGCTTAAATAGCAACACATCATGCCGCGATCTAAAGAAATTCAAGAACAGATGAGAATCAAAACAGTTGACATGTATCAGTCTGGAAAGGGTTATGAAGCCATTTCTAAGGCTTTGGGACTCCAGCAAACCGCGGTTAGAGCCATTATCCACAAATGGAGAAAGCTTGGAACAATGGTGAACCTTCCCAGGAGTTGCCGGCCAACCAAAATTACTCCAAGAGCACAACGACAACTCATCCAGGAGGTCATAAAAGAACCCAGAACAACATCTAAAGAACTGCAGGCCTCACTTG
>NW_015505439.1:410183-435391 GCF_001515645.1 Sinocyclocheilus grahami | reverse complement strand
TGAATGGCTCAAGAAAAACAAAATTAAGGTTTTGGAGTGGCCAAGTCAAAGTCCAGACTTAAATCCGATTGAGATGCTGTGGCATGACCTTAAACAGTCCATTCATGCTCAAAAACCTTCTAATGTGGCTGAATGAAAACAATTCTACAAAGAAGAGTGGGCCAAAATTCCTGTGAAAGACTCATTGCCATTTATCGCAAATGCTTGATTGCAGTTGTTGCTGCAAAGGGTGGCACAACCAGTTATTAGATTTAGGGGGCAATTACTTTTTCACGTAGTGCCAGGCAGGTTTGGACAGCTTTTTTCCCTTAATAAATGAAATCATAATTTCAAAACTGCAGTTTATATTTACTCAGGTTATCTTTGTGTAATATTAAAATTTGTTTGATGATCTGAATCTTTTAAGTGTGACAAATATGCAAACAATTAAAAAAACAGGAAGGGGGCAAAAACTTTTTCACACCACTGTATATGCATTTGCAGGTAAGCTGGCATTGGAAAAACCTGGTTGAGCTTGATCAGCTGTGGATGCCTAAATGTCTGAAACTAGGCTGGTGCATAACCTTTACTCCAACACCATTTGAACAAGGTGTATGGAAGAGGCATTACATAGAGACAGTGCAGGAGCTTCACATTAGCAGGCCCAAGGTACGATGTCGCTGAAAGGCTGTTTTAGAGTCTCATTTACTGGAATAAATGTCATTTTTTGTGACTCACATTTTCCACATTCTCTAGGCACCTGTGAAGGAAGAGTTTATTATCCCTGAGGTGAAAGTAATTGGCAGTGAGATAGAGGGGTCACTTCCTGTGATCGGTCACAGGGAGTTGAATTCTGTCTTCCCAAGTCTTCATGGGAAGAGTAAAGATGGGAATAGCTTGGTGAAATCAGCCAAAGGTCTTCCGCCTTGGAGAGACTCAGACAGGCATCCCACTGACACAATACGCTTTAACTACTTGGATAACCTTGACCCAGTTGAGCATGCAAGAAAAGTGTAAGTGAAGAACTTATTTTGTTTTGCACACGCATAAATACATGACCGTCCAAAAGTTTGGGGTCAGTACAATTTGTTTTGAAAGAAATTAAAACTTCATCATGTGACGCTGAAAACTGGAGTAATGATTCTGAAAATTCAACCTTGCATCACAGGAATAAATTACATTTAAAAATATATTAAAATGGTTATTTTAAATCGTAATAATATTTCATCATATTTTCTACTGTTTTGATATAAATGCAGCCTTGGTGAGCATAAGAGATAACTTTCAAAAACATTTTTTTTACCAACCCCAAAATTAAAAAAATATATACACATATGTACACACTATGTATTATATTTGAGTCCTGAGGTTATAAAATTTCACAAAACTATATGTTACCCACTAACAGATATGCTGCATTATTTTAGTGCATTTTATGATCTGAAATTGTGCGTGTTGAAAGTATTAGCGCAACTACAGCAGAAAATGCTAAGCTGTCTTTATCTCTACAGACTCCTAAAGGAAAAAAGTGCTACAATAAGACAGGAAAACACTATGAAAGCACCATCTCACTCAACATACAAGCTGCGCAAGGCCAAATCTTTGGTAAGCTAATATAATTGTCATGTGACTGTGCTGTTGATTCTCATACAAATCAGCAGCAGCAGCATGCAAAGAATTCTCCAGAGGCGACATAACCAAGAGGCATCATGCATAATGATCAGACTATATGTGGAATATCATGGAAATGTGCTGCAGAGGAAAAAGAGGGCACTGTGTTGCTGGGGGAAGAAAAAAGCCATTATATTAAACATATAAACTTTTTTTGTTAGAAATATAAGAAAAATCATGGCTTTTATTTGTATATTTTCCCAGATGTTTTTATCCTTGGATCTCAGTGCAGCAGGAAAGCAAAACAAAAACAGGCCGCAATGGGCAGCACAGAACTTAGAAGCACTTCCGTCTAACAAGGACTCCATAAAGAGACTTTCCCAGACATCTCAATGGAATGCAGGGATACGTCCTGGTCCTGTAAGGCCTCCAGTGCCCAGACTGAGTAAGGAGGGGCTCCGTGCATCACAGAGATCCCATAGAAGCACACCAAGTAAGCCCATATGTACTTTCAATATCAATCTTAAGTAAGATATTGTGCTTTTATAATAAACTAACCTGACCAAGAATGTAAAATACTCTCCTGTGAAGTTTCACCAGAAAATATTTAATCATCCTAATTAATTATTAATAACATGATACAGTGTAACACAATTTGTTATATAAATTGGCTTAATAAACATTATTCTGTTTCAGCTGTGTCTCTTTTCGAAGGACAGCCATGAAGGAGAACATATGAAGCTCGACACATAAGGCCATCTTCTGGATGATGTTGTGATAGCAACATAAACGATTTGAAGTGATTCATACAAAGTTAATTTATTATCATGTCGTTAATTAATAATAATGTCATATATTGTTTTTATATGATTGTTTTTTCCTCGAGTCCCTTAAATGTGCCATTGTCCACTAGATGTCCCTGTCTGCTCAGAATGTTTGAGTGAGCAAATGGTTGAAATGTATTTTTATTGTTTATCATCTTGCTTTCTCTGTATTCTCAAATATAACCTGTTTATGCGTTTTTAAACTGATTACTGTCTTTACTGTGGAAAATAATATGAATATGTTAAACAATTATATGACATTTAACTCATTAAAATATATGAAACATAAACCTGTACTCATCTGGCTGTACTTAATAGGACCATTATTTTTCTTTTTTTTCCTATTATTATCTCAAAATCATTCTCTGTTGTGGTTAGGGTTGCCAACTTCAGAAAAGGAAAATAAGGGACAATCGTGGGTTTTCATAGAAAACTAAGGGACAGAATCAGGGACACACACACACAGGGCTATTATGTATATCTGATATATCTCTCTTTTATATAATAATAATAATAAAATGTATGGAGTCTTATCTCATCAAGGCTGTATTTATTTGATATTGTTTATCATCTTGCTTTCTCTGTATTCTCAAATATAACCTGTTTATGCGTTTTTAAACTGATTACTGTCTTTACTGTGGAAAATAATATGAATATGTTAAACAATTATATGACATTTAACTCATTAAAATATATGAAACATAAACCTGTACTCATCTGGCTGTACTTAATAGGACCATTATTTTTCTTTTTTTTCCTATTATTATCTCAAAATCATTCTCTGTTGTGGTTAGGGTTGCCAACTTCAGAAAAGGAAAATAAGGGACAATCGTGGGTTTTCATAGAAAACTAAGGGACAGAATCAGGGACACACACACACAGGGCTATTATGTATATCTGATATATATCTCTTTTATATAATAATAATAATAATAAAATGTATGGAGTCTTATCTCATCAAGGCTGTATTTATTTGATAAAAAAATACAGTAATAATGTTCAATATATTGCAATTTCTAATATTGGTTCCCTACCTTATTATACTTTAAAATATAATTTATTTCAGTGACGCAGCACTGAATTTTCAGCATCATTACTCCAGTCCTCAGTGTCACACGATCCTTTAGAAATCATTCTTATGCTGATTTATTATCAGTGTTGAAACTTGTGCTGCTTAATTTTTTTTTGGAACCTGTGTTCCATAAATAAAACAAAAAGTTAAAAAGAACAGAATTTATTCCAAATATAAATCTTTTCTAACAATATCACTTTTTATCCATTTAACATAACCGGAACACTTGGCAACCCTAGTTGTGGTAAACAAAAAGTCCTTTTAAATAAGTATATTTAAAAAAAATCCTGCCTGTGCATAAAAGGAATTGGAACAGGACTTTTATTATGAAGACTTGCCTCTCAGGTTGCCATTTTGAATCGGAGCGCCTGTCGCCGTGTTCACGCGGCTGGCTCTGGCTGTAATATCTAGTAGACTCGGTTCTGACTGAAGTAGGAAAGTGAAGGTGGAGCTGTCCGGGAGTTGCGTCGGTAGAGTTGACAGAAGTGAAATCCCTGGAAAAACTTTTTGCGGAAAATACCGGTAAGCATAACACGACTATATAACGGTGTCTAGCTTATTGAAAATAGTGGGGGAAATCTATAATTCGTTTATAAGCTTGTATTCACAATAATAGTTAGCTCGCGCTCTAGCTCTCTGTCAAACGTCTCAATATGCCCAGAGCCTCAGGATGTGTGACTCCAGTTCACTGTAGAAAAAGTACGTCTTTAATTCTATAGCCTTGTTTCAGCAAACCTCAGTCACAACTATTTTTATCGAAGAGATAAAATGCTCTACTCTATCGCGTTAGTAGTCCTCAGTGATCTATTCGGTGTCTGTTTCTGCGACTGTTTACAGTGAAGCCCACCCGCTGGCTGTTACATTAGTTGTCAGTTGGCAGTCTCGTGCGAGCAACGGTGTTTAATGGCCAACGGTTTGCTGTTTATTCAGAAGCACGTTTGTATCTGATTTTACACCTCAAAGGCTTTTAAATGGAAATTAGGATTTCAAAAGCGTTATATCTTAAAGTAATATATAATTCATGTGTGTTTTGTCAATGATATAGACTGCTGACAAAGATTAATCCAAGTACAGTTGACTTAAATGACCAGTAATATCATCGTACAGTAAAGCACTTAACGTTGCCTTAGGTTACTTTGAACTAAATGAGTCTGCTAAATGGAAGATTATTTTATTTTGCATAGCTTTCATTTTCTTCGGTTGTTGTACATTTAAGTGTCCAAAATGATAGCATTCCAGTCATCCACTAAATGTAAGTCTATACAATTGCATTTCTCCGGATAAAGGTTCTTTCAAAGTGCTAAACTGGTGAAGAGAAGTTTCAGGTTGTTATTGTCAACCTCAGGCCACAACAGCTGTTCCTTTACTGACACTCAGGAGAGCTGGGAAACTTAAATCCCACTCATTGGATCCTGTACAGGGATGGATGGAGGGCAAGTAAGGAGGACACCCTCATAGTTTGAAGTGTATCTCTAAATTGTTGAGATACTTCTCTTCCATTTTCTTCAATGCTTCAGTTTTTATGCTTCTCTGGACAGCCAGAGGGTTTCTAGATTTATTATTGTTTTCCCAGATCAATTGTGAAATGCTGCCTGCTTCCAGAAGGATGGCGACAGCTGCGGTGCTCTGCATGCTGTTTGAGCCTCTGGGTATGGCTTTGCATGATATCTTTTGAAATGACAAGGATCTTATTTCAGGGTAGTTTGACTAGTCTCCCATCCTGGCAGAGTTTTCATTGTGGTTAGAAATGCACAGAAGCACCTGGAGATTGATAATGGCATAGTTTTTGTGGACATGTACTTCCTCTTTCAGTAATATTACCCATGCAATACTACATGAAATTCCTTTTTTTCCCCTTCTGATTATAGACTGTTGGCTTAAGCCTTTTTGTCATTAGATTGATCAGTCTGCATCTGAACGGAACAGAACAATATTTCAGGCCTAAATTAGTGTGCATTTCACTGCACATGTGCTGCCTTTGTTTTCAAGCCCATCCGTGCTGAGTAGCTAATTGATTGGTCCGAGTCATTTTTCTTTTTCAGGCTTTGATGCGCTTCTTATTTCAGGGTAGTTTGACTAGTCTCCCATCCTGGCAGAGTTTTCATTGTGGTTAGAAATGCACAGAAGCACCTGGAGATTGATAATGGCATAGTTTTTGTGGACATGTACTTCCTCTTTCAGTAATATTACCCATGCAATACTACATGAAATTCCTTTTTTTCCCCTTCTGATTATAGACTGTTGGCTTAAGCCTTTTTGTCATTAGATTGATCAGTCTGCATCTGAACGGAACAGAACAATATTTCAGGCCTAAATTAGTGTGCATTTCACTGCACATGTGCTGCCATTGTTTTCAAGCCCATCCGTGCTGAGTAGCTAATTGATTGGTCCGAGTCATTTTTCTTTTTCAGGCTTTGATACGCATCTCATGCCATGACAAGCACGGTGGCAGAGCATGCGAAAGATCGCGAAAGGGAGTGCAAATGGTTGTAGTGAATGTGCAGCATTTTGGCAGTGTGTAAATGCATTGTGTGTCGTCCAAAAGGCTTCTGCTGCCTCATCCAGCTGGCAACAAGGCATGTGTAAAATCACTTGTTAATCCACAGAGGTTGTTTGTCTGTTCAATACAGTGCATGTGTTGCAGCAGAACAGGATGCACTTTCAGTTGTTTTAGCAGTCCAGGGTTTTCTACATTTAATTGGATTAGTCTACTCATGATTTGTCAAGCTTTCAAAGCTGATTACATAATTGTAACAGTACATTATTATCATTTCAACATGAAAAAATTAGCGGTGCACTGTATCATATTGGGTATTGGAAGAGATTTTGTAATTTAATGTATTGGTTGATAATAGACATTTAATTTTCCTTTGCTCGTTTCCTATATTTTTACATTTAGATTACATTTGCCGCTCACTGAAAAACATCACTTAAATATTTAAAATCACTAATATTTAAATATGAGACCACCTGACTTAGTTTGGTATCATCTAACTTATTGTTTTTGTACAAGTGGATCTGCAGTTCAATTACTGGATTTGTTGGCTTGAAACAGAAGTAACTGAGCTTTAATAAACACTCTCATATTTCTGTGTTTTCATCAACAAATTGCAGCAGGGAGATTTAACTAATACAGAAAACATCCAGTAGCCTGATTTGATATGCACGTCTATTATTTGGTATGCATTATGCATTAATATTGACAAAACGTAGATAAATTGCTTGCCTGGGTCTTATCTTTGACATTCTGAAATATAATATATTGTGCAACACCAGTGTGATATTTTCTGTTGTTCACTTTCGACAAACTTCCTCCTAGTTTTACACTTCTATTTCCTCTCTATGTCTGACTGAGAGTCAACTATGCTGAGGTTATTCGCGGGGGAAGTAGCTTATTTGAAATGCAATGATTTGCAGAAACCACTGGTAATATTTTTACACAATATATTAAGTAGGATGTTTGTGAAAGCTTGCAGCCCTACTGTTATGCCTGAGAACAGAAGCATGGTTTTACTAGCTGCAGGCGATCGTGTAGGTGATAACTCTGTGTTGAGCTGCGTCCTGTGAGTTGGATTGTTACTAGAACTGACTACTCAGCTGGCATTTGAACTTGACTGTAACCTTGGCCGTCTGAGTTGTCTGGCTCTACTCAGTGATGCTACTTTTTCATTCAATTGAGCAGCTGCTGGAATTTAGATTTATGGTGTTTTTGTCCATGGTAACAGTCTGTGAAAGCACTGTGAATTAAATGTATCATATCCCAGATATTCTTTCTCTCTCTTTCTGTCTTTAATTTGGACTCACTTGTTTAAATTTATGTAACCTGGTCTTTGCTTCACTGATTATTTGTTGCTATCTATTTATCTGGACAGGAAGTTTAGCCAAATACCAAATGCTTTTTTTCTGTGATACCAAGAAACAATGAATTTGTTCATGAAGACTCCATGACCCAGATATATTTTTTTCTGATAGTCAGTCAGGAATCCAAAAATAGATTTTTTTTGCAACAAATGCTGGTGCACTAGGGTAAATAATTTTCAACATACCATAGAGTCATGACAATTACATATGAGCCCATAATGAGCTCAAAACGTTTGTGTATGTATATGTTCAAACCTACAGCCTTTCTTTGTAAGTTGGGCTGCACAATGTGGGAGTAAAATCAAATAGCTGTTTTTCCTGATAACCTGATAGCCGAACCCTGTTTGTTTGACTTGTTATTTATTGCAAACCATATTACAGATGCGTTGTCAGATTTAAGTTGAACCGCGGTCCTAGCGCGTGGAGAACCGTACGGTTCGATTTTTTCCCGCGAACCATGCCACCCCTAATTAGTGCAATACGGTTTGACCAAAAATCTGTATCATGTTTTTTTTTTAGGATTCTGTCGGTTTCATGATTTAGCTTGGTTTTTACACTGACTGAGACTTTATATGAATCAAAATGCATGAAACAGTTGCAAAACCACTGCATTTTAATCGTGATCTGAACAAAGATGCTACATATATAGCATGTGGAGTTTTTTATTTAAATTAGATTGCATAATTTCACAATTTAAATCAAAAGCAGAATGGTCTGACTTTAGTTTTTTTGAAATTATGCTACATAAACATCTGAACGAAACGAAAACAGCAGACGGGCTGGATAAGAAGCAAATTCACTCTCTGACAGCAGGTGGTGCTTAAGGAACAGTGTTTCCTTGCTTACTGCTGTAAACAAAGCAGTGCTGTGCTTATGAACACTACTTTAATATGCATTATTTGGAGGTAAGATGAAAAGAAAATTTTATCTAAACTTTTCTGAAGACAGTCAGTGCCCCTTGGATATATTCATATAAGCCCCCGCCCCTAATTCAATATTTAGAATTTTCATCCAATATTTCTTGCTCTGATTGCTATAGTATTTTCTCCTCTTTGTATTGTGACCTCTTGTCAGGTGTGAAACCCAATCCTCATTATTCTGTCTAAAGAAATATGAAGTAAACGTGTAAATATATCCATATTTCTCCAATTATGCGCAATTTTGGACTATAAGTCCTTATTGACGCTGTTCAGTGAAGCTATGTGAAAACAAATCCCCTATCAATTCACAACGCTGTCTACGTTGCTTAGGCACGTGTATCAGTATGCAAAATTTTTTTTTTTTTTTTAAATTATTTTTTTTAAATTCATACCAGTTGGGTAATTCGAACCGGTATATCGCCCACCACTAAGCAGTGTTATGGCGGAGGAAGCAAGGCGGCCATTGTGGCAGTGTTTATGTCGCCCTGCCTCTTGCCACATTGCCACAAAAATCAACCAGCCTCCTTCAAGCCTCAGTCACCTTTCCTGCAGCCCGAGGGAGGCACAGTTCTCTTAACCCAATTTTAGGTTTGCTATCCTCCACAGTCAAAACGAAGGTCTTTAAAAATGGATGAAACCATGAGGTCTCATCCTGTGGTGTCTCTGTTATGTTATATAGGGTGGAGCAGCCCTTGTGCCTTTTAGCCATTTATGCTCTTTACAAGTCTCTTGGTTGAAGAAATCAAAGCCTTTTATTATGACAGGCCTTTATGTCAGATGATGCAGAATATTACATCTGATGGTGTGTTCATTCAAGAAGCAGTTTTAAGCACAGCTCCCTGACCTTTCTGCACTAGACTGGCACTAAATATTTGATTGTGCTTTAGACCACCCTGTGTAGTTGGAAAGCTTTAGAATTAAGTTGAATAACACAAGTTCTAATACGGTTACAGAGCAAATTTGTTGAAAAGCATAATTTAAAAATATGATACAATTTGTTAACAGTATGTGAAGCTATATATGCTGTTTAATTTAGGAATCTAGGATGTGTAGGTGTAGTATGAGGGTGTAGTGTAATGACCTAAAATAGACATGGCTGGCAAAGTTAAAGACACAACATCCATGACAACGAGTAACATAAAGCCCTATAAAATCTATTTATTTATTTAATTCTTTGTTTTCCATTTTAATTTTTCTGGATTCTGTTTTAATGGTTGTAATCCAATGAAGGCATAAAATATTAAGAATTTAATGCACCTTTTAAAATAAGTAATGAAGTGAAAATGTAATGATTCTTTTTATTTTTTGCCATGCGAAATGTTGCACGAGAGGTTTACTGTTAAAATTAAAATATGGAAGAAAGATTGTGTGATATTTCTTAAATAAAGTTTTAATAACTTTTGAAAAGTAGTTGTCAAGACCTGAGTTTCATATGAAAAGATGCCGCTCATTCACACAGACAGAGACATGAAAAACATGCAGACTTCATATTTAAATGGCAGTCTTTATATGCTTGTACAGCCCTACTTTTGATTTATTGAATTTACTCGTAAGCATTTTTTTTTATTTCAGAAATTGTGCAAGCAAGTTGCTAAAGTAATGAATTGAGATGTGTAGTATTTTGCTGTTTCACAGTGTAACTGTTACAGTATCTGGTATTTTTCTTTGCCTATGTTTAGATGCCCCCTTATGAGGTCAGTAAGTGCTTTGATATTTGTGCATTATCAGTGCCATCTCAGCAATAGCAGAATTAAGAGAAACCACTAGAAATGAGCTACTTGCAGCTAATGGAGTTGTTGTGGAGCCAGGAAATAGCTGTTTTTACTGCACTGTTATTGGTTAGGCTAGACTTTTTGTGTGGTGTGACCTATCACTGTGTTTTCTACACTGCTCCAGTGTTTGTCAAAGACCACACTGAGCATCAAAAGCTCATGAACTCTCACACATTGTGCAGTACGGTCACTTTGCTACATTTCTCCATGGATGATATCGCAGCGGAAACTCTTTCTCACCTGATATTCTGTAGCATTAGATGGCTGTGTGTGAGTGTGTCTGTGTACGTGAAGCTGACACATTGCTTTCAGTAAGTAACACAATATTTAGACTCTGGGTCAGTTTTATGTAGGGCTGTGCGATTTGAGGAAAAATATCAAATTGCGATTTTTTTTGACAGATATTGCTTTTGTGATTTGATTTGCGATTTTAAATTTGCAAAGTCAAGCTTCAGCTCAATATTGCCAATAATGTGCAGCACAGTATGGGTATCATTACCCTGCTGAAAAAAACAATAGAAACTATCACAGAAATTCTTATAGTTTCTAATAAACCATTACAAAATTCCTCTTTGTTTTGGGCGTTATTCCAATAGGAATTACTGTTGTTCTGTTGGTTGCCATTTGCCAGATTACATCCCACCAATAGAATCAAATAGACACCATTATAGTTTACATTAAAACCAATACAATTCCCATTATAACCCTGAAATCCATTACATTTGTTAGTGTTTTGGGAGGGGTTCTATGGTTTTTTTTTTTTTCAGCAGGCAAGATTCTAATGGTATAAACTACTTTTACAGAATTGACTTAATTACTGAATTTCACAGAAAATATTTGTTTATTTTTTATAAATAAAGAACTGTATTTCTTAAGTCAATTATTAAAGTATTACATATAGGGCTGGGTATCGTTCAAAATTTTTTATACCTTGACTTCGATACCGGTTCCTGAACAATACTTTTTTCGATACCAATTTTATGAAATCAATTTTAACAAGATTACATTATCTAAAAAAAAAACGTTGGTTTTATTTTTCAGCTTGTTGATGTTTATTCAAACTCAAAGCCTCCTCTCCTGAGCCACTGCACAAAAGAACAAAATGTAACCAACACAATAAATCAGTGCAAAATAGTTTTAATAAAGCTCAAATAGTCTTCAGGTTACACATCTGTTAGGCTACATTTACACTAGTTAGTGTTCGTTTTAAAACGCATAGCTCAGACAGAATCATGATTTCTATTTATTTTCCACTGATTTACTGATGAGCATTAGCAGCTTCCAGCGCTGTCTGCTTGTGTTCTCTCTTCCGTGATCACTTCTCTGAATCAGAGGTAATAATATATTTAATTTCAGCAACATTACATGGCCAAAACACACATTAGATGGCAGGTCCAGATTTACCTATTTTCGTGATGTAGAAAACGTTTTTGGGCCCCCTTCCCTCTTAATAGACCTAATATTACCACCCAAGCAAACAAAATTATTTCTTAATCTGTGGAAACCGATACAGTGTTTTCTATCGGAATAAGCGCTTGCGTTCAGTCAATAAAAATCGAATAGTTCTTAATTTGTTTGAGAACTGAGAAAGACCATACCATATAGTCGTGGCCACATAACCACCTTGGGAGTGCATTATTTCTCTAATAATTTTAACGGCCTGGAATCCCAACCACACATCAAGACATTGTTCAGATAATTTGTTTCAAGACATTTGACATGTTTCTGTCCTGAAATCTCGTGTGGGTTGAACTAATTTTTTTGAGCCATTGATATGCAGGCTTAGGGGCCATTCACATATCGTGTTTTTTGCGTGCTCAAGTTCGTTATTTCAAATGAAGATGCAGGTGCGCTCATAATGGAAGCGACGCGGTCGCGACGCGCTAATTTTTTCCAGGCGCTTCCGCGCCGTATCGAGATAAAAAAATTTCAACTTTTCAGAATGCCGCAAGCGCACCGCGGGTAATGTGACAAGAACCAACCAATCAGCTTCATCCTTTCCCGTAACAACATTGAAAGCTCAGCCAAGATGAAGGAACAGCTGATCATAGCTGTACAGGGATAGACATTTTTAAATAAATTTAGTAGCAGAGCTACTGCAAGCAATTTTTAGTGCTGCAAATCCATTTACTGAAACTCCCGAGTCTTCATGGAGAGCGGAGGTCATGGTTGCTTAGGTGCTTTTTTCCAAAGCGTTCAGGCGCTTGCGCTCCGCAGGCGTCTGCCGTTGCTAAGTAGAATATTGTTAGTAGACCTTTTTTATCGCGCATTTGAACGATTACGTAATTGTGGCATCCGTAATTGTAATTACGATTAGAAATTAAATTAATTGTGCAGTCCTAAGACTAATGGTGATGTTATTATCTCAAAGGCCTATCATTGCCTATTAGGGCTGTGCGATATTGAAGAAAAATGCGATATGTGATACCGTGTTAAAAAATGCGATATTCGATATGCGATACGATATTGCTTAAAGTGTGTAAAATCAATTTAAATGATATTTTAAAATATTTAAAAATGAAAATTATAAAACCAATTTGTTTCACATTCTTTCTTGGAAAATAAAGAATCACTATAACTTCTGAAAGTGACCAGCAGTGTTTTAGCATTACATAAAAAGTAATGTCACAAATCAGAAAATGTAATTTAACATCAGTGTGAACATACAAACAAAAAAATGAATGACACTAATTTTATATCATTGTAACTTTGCTTTCCACACACTTCAAGTACTTCTTCATATACCACAGCAAAAACTATAGTCTGAGAAAGTTCAAACATGATTAAAGGAAAGTGAACAGTCAGTAAAAAAGAAAAAGAAAAAAAAAGAAATACACAATTTACAAGCATAGATAAAATAACAGTAGTATTCAGGTACAGAAATTGAATAATTAAGTGTAAAATAACACTACATAGTGTTCACTGTATGAATTTAAATTAGATTCATCTTTGTTATAGCCGTTTTGTTAACATTAGTGACATATTCAGCAGCACGTATTTATAGGCTGCTGTCACTTTAAATCCGACTGCACGGATCCAGTATAATGATACACATCCGATTTCTTTCTTAGGTGTTTACATTAATTTAAAACATAACCGACTGCGTTTACGAGAATGATCGTCAAGATGGGTACTATTGACATAATTCTGTCTGTTCAAACATGAGAAGATGCGAAAGACGAATCAACTCGGTGTTCACGCGCCGTCTGAAACGCGTATCTGTGTGTGTGCGCTTCAGGTGTGAGTCAGACAGACAGCAAGACGAGACGGCAAAGAGTTGTTTTCTGCAACTTATTGCACTTACTAAACTCTTTTTAACGTCAAGCAATTCTCTGCTATATGCGTCGAACTAAAACATTGAACTTTTTGCATCATTTTGATTTAAGTAGCCTATTATTAAAATGATAATGATATCGCACACTGTTGCGATATGCATATTGCGATATTTACATTTGCGATATTTCGATATATCGTGCAGCCCTATTGCCTATGGTGCTACAATTTCATGATGTGGACATTGTTTTTGGGAAAGATCACCATCTGTTTCATCATAATTGCTTCTGACTGTGCTGCTAAACCGAAGTAGAATGATCAAGTCAAGTAATCTATCTTTTAGGCAGAGCCACAGTTTGTCAACAGATGTCATGGTATGTTCTTGCACTGTGCTATGATTGCTGTGACACTATTAAACTAATCACTTTTGTATACTTATAGTTATACTGCTATGTGTGCCAGCCAAGTGAGAATGGGAACTGGGAGTTGTTTACTTGAATATTTCATGCTGTCGGTCATTTGGCCTGGGTCGTTTGAAGAGCCCATCTGCCTCTCGCAGTCAAACAGTTTTGTCCTGGAGGTTAGCAGCTGGTCAGATTCTAATGCTTTTTAATTCTAATGATTAAAAATGGGCTCAGCTCCTCCTAAGACTACTTGATATTGAGTAATTTGGAGTGTATCTGAGCATTTTTATTTGTGACAAAATATGGCAAGAACTGAACTGGCTAGTTAAAAAAAATATTTTGAAAATGTGTGGTTTACTTGTATATCTATTGTAGTGTCTATACTGATTTTGAAAGGATGAACCAGTGTTATTTTAGTATTATTTATAAGTATCATTTATATATATTTTTAGTTTTCATTTTAATTTTAGTTTGAGTAATTTTAGCATTTCAAATTACATTTTTAGTTTGTTGCCAAGACAACATTTCTCATTTTCATTTACATTTTTCAAGTTGAGCTTTTTCATCTAATATATATTTATCTTTTTTTTATCAAAATATAATCTAATGTTTATTTTAATATTTTTTTGTTTCAAATAATCAAAACATTTTTAATAGTTTTAGTTAACAATAACAGTGGAAGCAAGCAACATGATTTGCTACTTGGTATTATTGTCTGGTGTTGAGGGAGTCATCACTGTTTTTAACCCATTTTACCTGAATATTTTAGATGTGTACATCTGCTGAATGAGATTATTTCAACTTCTTTTCCTGCGTACATGGGCAACTTTCTACTAGTGTCAATTTTGTCAGCTATTTTCATTTTAGTCTTAGTCCCGGGCTAAAATGTCCTTGTTATTTTTTATCATATTTAGTCAACCTTATCCCATTTAGTTTTAGTCGACTAAAAGTCTCAACATTTTAGTCGAAGAAAACCTGAAGTATTTTAGTCTAGTTTTAGTCGATGAAAACTTGACATTTTTAGCAATAAGATTATTATTAATTAACCGTACAGCAGTATTCATTTTGGCAGCCATTTTCAATTTAGTTTTACTCAAATGTACATTTTAGTTATCATATTTAGACAAACTTGTCCTGTTTTTGTTTATTGAATGAAGTGTATGAGCATTTTAGTCAGGTTTTTTAGTCAATTAAATATTAGTCACATTTTCGTCATTCTGTATAATGGTTAAACTGATAAAAATTATTTTTTTTCTCAAAATTATAATCGTAATGATTGTAAATACTTATGCAATCTCTCTGTCTACATTATGAAAACAACTAAACCAAACGAAAAATATTATAACAGTGAAATTCCTAGTAATTCCACTAATTTCATAATTGCAATAGTCTATTTCTCTATTAAAACAACAGCGATTGAGTAAGTGAATTTATTCAGCGATCACAATCGCAAACAATATAGTGAGATCTCATGACAGAACACTGACCGGCTGAATGACGCTTTCATTTAGATCGCTAAACTCCAGCTTGTTTGTTTTTCAGATCATCTGCGGCGGCGCTTCCGCAATGAGGATCCACAGCGATCCACAACGCAAAGTTGTTGTATTTCCTCAGCGACAATCACGGATCAGCTCTAGGCATGACGAAGCGGATATAGTCCTCTTTTGGAAGGCCAAACAAAGTAGTTTCGCTTTCACAACAAAACACACAGCGCCTTCACGACATTTTCACGACGATTTTCAACAATACTACAGCGAGAATAAAAGTTACTTTCTTTGCGTGAACATTTGGGTGCCGTTATGCAAATCTTCCCAGATAGTGATGTAGATATGTGGGGGCGTGTTAGAACGAGCCTTTAAAATAAGCAAAACACACCGGGCAGAAAATGTATGAATTTAACAGCGAAGCTCTGATTCGGGATTTGAACTCTTGATATCTGGCAACCGCACTCATGAGAGCTCGCATAGTAGAGGTGTGTAGAGCAGCCTGCAATAACATTTTGTCTCCTATTTTGACGAAAATAAAAAGATAAAATTTTTATCTTTTTGAATACATTTTAATCTCGTTTTATTTCGTTAACGAAATGGCATGTTGATATAGTCTTATTTATCGTTTATTGACCTTATTGTCGTCTCATCTTCGTCTCGTCTTAGTCATGGGAAAAACGAACATTTTTCATCAAAGTCTTCGTTAACGAAATTAACACTACACTACAGTAATACAATAATAAAAATGAAGTAAAAAATGTTACAAAAAAATTAAACAAATTAAAATATGTGGTCACACTTTAGTTTGGGGACCAATTATCACTATTGACTATCTATTAACTATTAATTTAGCCTCAATAAACTCATAATTTGCTGCTTATTAATAATTAGTAAGGTAGTTAAGTTTAACTTTGTGGCCGGATTAAGGCATCTAAAACATAGTCATGCAGAATAAAGCATTGATACATATGCAGGGTACACTGTGTGTCCCCCGAATTTTAATAATCCGTAAATTCGTCTCCCGAACTTTTTTTCAAGCAAGTGTGTTCACCTAGAGGTTTTCAGGGGCCAGTGTATTTATTCAGCGATCACAATCGCAAACAATATAGTGAGATCTCATGACAGAACACTGACCGGCTGAATGACGCTTTCATTTAGATCGCTAAACTCCAGCTTGTTTGTTTTTCAGATCATCTGCGGCGGCGCTTCCGCAATGAGGATCCACAGCGATCCACAACGCAAAGTTGTTGTATTTCCTCAGCGACAATCACGGATCAGCTCTAGGCATGACGAAGCGGATATAGTCCTCTTTTGGAAGGCCAAACAAAGTAGTTTCGCTTTCACAACAAAACACACAGCGCCTTCACGACATTTTCACGACGATTTTCAACAATACTACAGCGAGAATAAAAGTTACTTTCTTTGCGTGAACATTTGGGTGCCGTTGTGCAAATCTTCCCAGATAGTGATGTAGATATGTGGGGGCGTGTTAGAACGAGCCTTTAAAATAAGCAAAACACACCGGGCAGAAAATGTATGAATTTAACAGCGAAGCTCTGATTCGGGATTTGAACTCTTGATATCTGGCAACCGCACTCATGAGAGCTCGCATAGTAGAGGTGTGTAGAGCAGCCTGCAATAACATTTTGTCTCCTATTTTGACGAAAATAAAAAGATAAAATTTTTATCTTTTTGAATACATTTTAATCTCGTTTTATTTCGTTAACGAAATGGCATGTTGATATAGTCTTATTTATCGTTTATTGACCTTATTGTCGTCTCATCTTCGTCTCGTCTTAGTCATGGGAAAAACGAACATTTTTCATCAAAGTCTTCGTTAACGAAATTAACACTACTTGGAGGAAGGCTGTTACTCAAATGTGCTTCACTGTGCAATAACCTGAGTTGTCATGGAGATTGTAGTCATCTGGGCAGATGTATGCGTGCGTGTGTGTGGCAGCTCAGCTTTCTTATTTCGTTAACGAAATGGCATGTTGATATAGTCTTATTTATCGTTTATTGACCTTATTGTCGTCTCATCTTCGTCTCGTCTTAGTCATGGGAAAAACGAACATTTTTCATCAAAGTCTTCGTTAACGAAATTAACACTACTTGGAGGAAGGCTGTTACTCAAATTTGCTTCGCTGTGCAATAACCTGAGTTGTCATGGAGATTGTAGTCATCTGGGCAGATGTATGCATGCGTGTGTGTGGCAGCTCAGCTTTTTTGAAAAATGTTTTATCTATTGTTACTTCAGTTTCTGCAATCTTTGGATTTTTGCATGTTGCACAGATTCTCATATTTAATTAACTGAGCGGAAATATTGCATTTAAATGCAGATAATCTCTGCCTGCTTCATCCTTTCAGTTTAATCTCAAATGATAACTGCTATTCAGCATAGAGCAGCTTGTGTTATTGGGTTCACTGGAAAATTCCACTGCAAGTTCTGAAAAACATGTTTATTCTCTGGGAATTCTCTTTTCCTGATTCCAATACCTGGACCTGCTGAGAGGGAAATACCACAGATAAAATATCCTCCTGCTGCTTTGGCCCAGATCATCGCATGCTAAAGAAGATCTTACAAAGATACTGTGCACTTCTTGGTGCCAATCTGCACCAAAGATGCTGTAGAATTTATCTATCATGCTGTTTTTCATTCAGAAATTCCACTGGTTTTGTAGAGTGTGGAGAAGACAGGTGTACAGTGATGACTTCTTTAGTGAGGGAAAGCTGCAGAGACGGAGGAGGGAAGGGAAGACCACTCATCTGGCTTATGCTTTGAGCAGACATATGCCCATATAAGGGTGTGTGACTCCATGGCAGTCCCTGTGGGGTCTGTTCATGCCCTGTTCTCAGGTTTGAGGGGGGGAAGCGGAGTGTGAGCAGCCATGCACACTGACAGATGGGAGTTGAGGCAGTTCTTTATCTCTCTCTGTCTCTTAGAAGGTCTGGCTTTATTAGCACCATTGCGATGCGTGAGGGCAGAAAAGGCTGATTTATTAATTGGGTTCAGTGATCTTAATTTCCAGAAGGAAATCAAGGAAAGGGTTTGTAACTGGAACGCCGTCTGGTGGGACGGTGACCGTGAGTATCACTCGCTGAAACAGGGAAAGCTCATTTCAAGCCTCTTGGGCAAAAAAGGTCAACACATGTTGATATCAGCCCGTCTTTTGTCAGGGCAGCTCTATAGATCTATTTATCATGATGGCAGCTTTTCCTTGACAAATGGATCGTTAATTTGGCAGCTTCAGGGTGTTTCACATCACGTGTGACATGTTTTTTGCTTTCGTCATGATCATTCTTTGCATGAATGCCTAGTCTTTGTTGTTTTAATTTTTTCCCTTTTCCGTATGCTTGAAGACGTAAGAACTTGTCTATGATGTGTTAAAATATGTGTGTATGATGTGCTGGTTCCTGCCCTACAGTGTTTTTGGGTTGCCATTAGTTGCATTTGGCTGGAATGTCTCTTGATATTTAATACCTCAGTTAACATGAATCAGCTGTGAAGTGCATTTTTAATCTGATAGCGAGCTATCCATGATGAAATACATTGAGACCATTTAATCCAATGGCATTGTTTATATGTGTGTAATCATTAGTATTTACTGTGATAATTACCATTTGATATATTTAATATTGTTTAATGTTATCAGAATACAAAAAAATGTCACTAACTGTTTCACAATATGGAGATAATATATGCATATATTATGTCCTGTATGTATTTACAGCATGTTGAATTTGCAAAAGAAGTGGTGCAGCAGTACTAGATCCCAGTATAAATACTTTGATAATGAGAATGATCTTTGGCACAGCTCACTTGCAGTGTAACAAACACAGTTTGCATTTTGAATTACTGTTTACATTTTATGCCATTCAGTTGGTTTGATTTTCTCGTTCAAACTAACTTATTTGTGGCTCTGTGTTCTATTTTTCAGAACCAAGAACAAGTGGATGATCTAACAGGAAGCATACGTTCTCCTCCAGAAAAGGTAACACTGAGACAATCCTGATGATTATGGTAAAATCAGATTTACATTTACATCACTCACTTTGATTAGGCTTGTTTGCTGTTAGTATAGGATCAGTTAACTCTCTTGCGACAGTATGAAACATTTCCTTTATGTGTAAGCAGATGAGCTTAGAAACACAGCCAGACGTTATTACAATAAGCACAACTGCTGTAAACTCTGAATGAGAGCTGTGTTGTTTAGCTTCCACAAAGCAGGAAGTGTTGTAGTGTAGGCCGGTGCCTCTCGTAACATGAGGATTTGATAAACACAAACACGGTCACTAGGAAGTGAATAAACCAGTAATTTGTGAAGTTGTAAATATCGCGGCTGTATGCTAGACCTGAGCAAGAACAATCTCCGTTTAAGCCCAGCCGAGATGCAAAAGGTCATTTACTGCTCTGTTTATGAGCTGCTCAGCAGGCAGAGGCTAACAGAGGTCTTTTCAGCCACAGATGAAGTGGATTATTGTTTGGCTCGCATGGCCTTTAATTGCAGCATACATGGTTTAATTGCAAACCACAGAAGCTTTTGATTCTATCTAATTCCAGAAGCCATGGGGCTCTTCATGGTAGTGTACATCCATCCAGGGTAGGGCTGAACTTAAAGGGAGAGTCCACCCAAAAATGTACATTTAGTCACCTTTTACTCATTCTCTTGTCATTCCAAAGCTGTAATAATTCCTCTGAAAAATTAATCGGTTTTTTATTGTGTTGTTGTTTTTTCCCCCGAGTGTTCCTCAAAATATTGTGTTTTGTTTTCTGAAGAAGAAAAAAAAGTCAAACAGGCTTGGAACGACATGAGGGAGAGTAAATGAGAAGGGAGAGTAAAAATTTTATTTTTTGGGTGAACTGTCTCTTTAAAAAAAACTTAAAATAAGTCTGTTCCCTTAAGTATTTTAAATGGTTTGTTAATTCATAATGGTCTTGTTATAGTTTACGTTTTAAAACCATAAAACACATGCAGCTAGTACTAATATCATACAAAAAAAAATCCCTGCACCAATGATTAAAATTAGGCTGTTTGGTCTTACTGTAGTTTCTTTAAACAGGAAGTTGGTTTGTGTGACACTCCCTCACCAACTTTCCTGGTTACTCCGGTTTAAAACATCTACTCGTGTCCCTCATCACACTTCACTTTTTTTCGTGCTAGCTCTCAAAAGCATGTAAGAGCACTTGTAAAAGGTTTGTCAAGGAACAAAGTTTTCATTACACTGCACAAACACACTGCCAAGGCCCCTCCAGCATTTTTACACCATAAGATCACCTCATTACAAATGCAGGTCAAGGCCTGTGTGTGCACATGTGTTTTCAGATGCATTTGTAATGGGTTTTTTATATGTAGTATGTGGGCAGTGTACTGGATTTGTGCATGTCGTGGTGTGATGATTCACTCTGTAATGAATAGAGTTCATAGTAAAGGACACACACATGCACGCTCACAAGCACGGCTTAGGAATGGGCAGAATGTTCTGTGCCCACTTTGTTTCACAGCCACCAGAGTGACAGTTTCCTCATGCTTTTGAAAGTGCAGTTGTTCCGATGGTTGGATCACTTTATGTTTGACAGGAAGCTCATTTGAATTGCCTGCACTCACGTGTGGCGGTTAACCACATACGGCAGAAACGGTATTGTCTTCACATCCTCTTGCACATAAGAGCATCTGGAGGATCAAACTGACGTGTGGATGTAACCTTGGGGTTGCTGTTTTATAGGGTTGGATCTCGAGAACTGGTTCCAAATTTCACATAACTGGGTATTCGATTCCATAGACACGTGCATTTCGATTCCACGTAACGATTCCCGCGTTCTCGCATTTTAATGTGATTTTAAATGATTTTAGTGCAGTAAGGGAAAGAACTTGCGCACTGTTTTTCATGCGCGACACACATTTGAAGCACGAGCACAGAGAACAACGGTCCCGGTGCGGGTTCCCGGCCTGTGTTCGCTCTCAAAACGTTCTGTGCATTTCCACTGCAGAAAAGGTAGTTCAGGCCAGAACTGACTTCTTTCACATCTTGCAACCAATATTTACAAAATTACATCAGTATATCCTTGTAAACACAAATAGGAATCAATATTCAAATGATACCCAACCCAACCCTGTTTTAATTTTGTTTTCTTTCTTTTTCTTGACTTAATGTGCTACACACTCAACTATCAATTAAATGTATATATTCTTGCTGAGATTCATGAAAAGTGCAGTAAGGGAAAGAACTTGCGCACTGTTTTTCATGCGCGACACACATTTGAAGCACGAGCACAGAGAACAACGGTCCCGGTGCGGGTTCCCGGCCTGTGTTCGCTCTCAAAACGTTCTGTGCATTTCCACTGCAGAAAAGGTAGTTCAGGCCAGAACTGACTTCTTTCACATCTTGCAACCAATATTTACAAAATTACATCAGTATATCCTTGTAAACACAAATAGGAATCAATATTCAAATGATACCCAACCCTGTTTTAATTTTGTTTTCTTTCTTTTTCTTGACTTAATGTGCTACACACTCAACTATCAATTAAATGTATATATTCTTGCTGAGATTCATGAACGTGCCAAGATTGTCACCACTTCTGTTTATCTGCTGTTAAAAGCTAATGTAGGATGATGCTATTATTATAGTGTGCACTTGCTCCCTCTGCTGGAGTCAATGCACTGCATGTATTTTAAAGTCACCACGAAATCAAACTTTGACCGTTTTTGTGTGGAATATACAGTGTTTATAATAAATAATAATATCCATGCACATGATTATTTTCAACAAAATAAAAAATCATTCCTCTTCAGCCTATCTGCCACATGAGATTACAGCAATTGGCACATTTGCATGCACATCAACGTTTACCATCCAACCTGCCAGAACTGGAGAGGCTCTGCAAGGAGGAATGGCAGAGGATCCCCAACTCCAGGTGTGAAAAACTTGTTGCATCTTTCCCAAAAAGACTCATGGCTGTATTAGATCAAAAGGGTGCTTCTACTAAATACTGAGCAAAGGGTCTGAATACTTAGGACCATGTGATATTTCAGTTTTTCTTTTTTAATAAATCTGCAAAAATGTCAACAATTCTGTGTTTTTCTGTCAAGATGGGGTGCTGTGTGTACATTAATGAGGAAAAAAATTTAACTTAAATGATTTTAGCAAATGGCTGCAATATAACAAAGAGGGAAAAATTTAAGGGGGTCTGAATACTTTCCGTACCCACTGTATATGCTGTGTTAAGTACCAACAATCAGTTTATTGAAATAACCCGTTTTACTGGTTTACATGCAAACCAATAACCCGGCAATGCAAGTAAACCGTGTTTGCAAGACTTTATTAAAAATCTGTATATTTCCTGTTGGTGGTTATAGCAAAACGTAAGCATCCATGTAATCTACCATTTGTTATGTGATGATAAATAAATGCATACTGTTAAATTAAATTCCAAAATGTCAGGGAAGATTTGCACAGACTCATTCTCCCCTCATATTTGAAGTTTCTAAGACTTGTACCACTTGTCATATGGCTGCACGAGATCAGAACATATTTTTTAATTCAATTTCTTGGGTCAAAAAAGAGGCGGAGTTTGCAATATATTTCCACCTCCCGTACCGTGAAACATTTGCTGTGGTTAGATGTGCTTCCTCTGATATATTACACAGGTGGTTACATGCTGGGCAAAGTCGGGGTAATGGACAAAAATCTAGCTGTGTTGATCAGTTTATGATTAAAGGCACGGTAGGTGATTTGGTTCAAAAACATTTTTTGTTATGCTGGTTGAAAGTCTCTTCACATGCCGATAGCAATCACTAGGTTATGTCGTCTAAATGTATTTATGGTCTGTGAAAGGCATAAAATATTTGTCCAATCAGATTGTTTGGTCTGAAGATTATGATAAGCTGTTTTACCTGCCTGTAATATATCATGAAACTATATCATGAAATATATAAATTCTCAAATATGTGTAAGTAAATGCTTTTTGCACCTTTATAGATTATGTTAGTTGATCTGTAATGGGCGATGGGCACAGTAGCCTAATGTTAGTGTAATCTATTAACTACGCATAAAACCTGTCTTTTTACTTAAATACCAGATATGGGTGTCATGACGTGAATTTAATAAAAACATTGAAAGTTACTAATTATAACACTTTCATTGTACAGAAAGAGAGCAAAGATCATTTACATTATCAAATAACTTTATCATTGACTTCAGTCTAGCCAGAGTTCAGGCACTTCACTTTCAAAAACTCTCATTATAATCACTGAAGCTGTTTACACTGTGAAATGAATGTCTTATTTACATCGTAAGCACATCTGCACTTTGTTGTTTCTGATGAGCGAATTCGCCAGAAGCGTGCGCACTGAACAGAACACCGGCGTTTCAGCAATGACTCATCTGAATGCCTCTGATTGGCCATCGCATTCATAAGCTCAACAGAATCGTGTGTGATTGGTTATAATGCGCAGCAATGTAAAAACGCGTCTGTCTCTGGCTCAGCACCAGCCAAAGCATGAACGCAGATTTGAATTGAGCATTATATAAAAAATATTATTTGGCTATTTTTGTCTTTTGTAACCTGCATTCAAAATCCACTTGGCCCAAAAATCTGAGGGGCACATCCCCCCTCACTTTGAATGGGCATGATGCCTCTAAGCATCTGACAGGGCAAACCGCTTTAAACTATACATGCTAACTATATCTTATTTAAAGCCCTTAATATAAAGCATGTCACAAACTGGATTATGCACTTGCCCCATAGCAGCTCACTCTGTGTCTTCCGCTATTTTTCAGATGCACTCGTATCAAACTACAGTATATCAATATAAAAGGTTTTGCCTCATACCACATTGCTTATAAAGAATAGATCAATATATTGTACAAACTCGATATACCGCCCAGCCCTACGTTTTAACATGTTTACATGATCACATGCAATGTTGCCGTATTAAAAATAATGATCGCTTTAATCTGTTTAAGAATGTGCGTGTAAATGCACTCTGTGCATTTCCAACAATTCAATCTGTTCCCGATGGACAAAATCAAGTCCCACTATGCATTACTATATGATAGAGTGCAGTTATAACTTGAAATTATTATTTGGCATAGCCGGTTGGTAGAATAAAGATAAAGCAGCTCAGTTACTCAGTAAACAGCTGTTATATCCTCATTTGAAATGAGAGCATATCAGAACATTTAAACTATTTTATCATCTGGCTGTGAGTGAACAGTCTCTTAAGTACATATTAGAAGAGATAAGTAAAATTGACCTACAAAGAAGAAAACCAGTGTCTCTTGTGTGAGTACCTGTTTTTAAAGTATTTCAGAGTACCAGCATATTCTTTTTATCTACTAGTTATGTGCCAATTTAGATTGCTTAGATTCTCTAGAACATGTTACTGAAACATTTTCACATCAGTTATTGTTAAACAAGTAGTATATTACAGTTCAAATTGCAGCTCTCACCATTCTTGCTATACTCTTATTGAAGTCACTGTTTATTAGTGATTTACATTTCTGAGTTTTATTTCATGCAATTGTTTTTTATTATTATATCTTGATTAGGTTTTGCTGGAATGGGTAATCTTCTAAAAGTCCTTACAAGGGAAATAGAGAACTATCCACATTTTTTCCTGGACTTTGAAAGTAAGTTTTAAGAAGAGGTGGAGTCTGGGGTTGGCGAGACTCTATAACCAGCTGTTTTTTCCCCAGCAGTGGCAGGAGGAGCTAGACTGACAGTCTCAAAGCTCTTATAAGACAGCTTTCCCTCTTTGCTTTCTTGTGGTGAAAGTTTATGCTTCCTACTGTCCGGAGCTGACGCTTTGTCTAAAGTGTGTCCTACGAATTAACTAGAAGAAAATGGCTGATTTCTCCGTGATTTCTTAAAGTAAAAAGGAAAAGCAAAAACAATTCAGATTCAATTTTAAATGATTACCATGTTCACCATGAGAAGTTGAGGGAATTCTGTGTAGGAGCATAAGACTTTGCAGAATCCCTCTTTAGCGCTCAGTGACATCC
>NW_015505439.1:387278-409717 GCF_001515645.1 Sinocyclocheilus grahami | reverse complement strand
TAACTTAAATGATTTTAGCAAATGGCTGCAATATAACAAAGAGGGAAAAATTTAAGGGGGTCTGAATACTTTCCGTACCCACTGTATATGCTGTGTTAAGTACCAACAATCAGTTTATTGAAATAACCCGTTTTACTGGTTTACATGCAAACCAATAACCCGGCAATGCAAGTAAACCGTGTTTGCAAGACTTTATTAAAAATCTGTATATTTCCTGTTGGTGGTTATAGCAAAACGTAAGCATCCATGTAATCTACCATTTGTTATGTGATGATAAATAAATGCATACTGTTAAATTAAATTCCAAAATGTCAGGGAAGATTTGCACAGACTCATTCTCCCCTCATATTTGAAGTTTCTAAGACTTGTACCACTTGTCATATGGCTGCACGAGATCAGAACATATTTTTTAATTCAATTTCTTGGGTCAAAAAAGAGGCGGAGTTTGCAATATATTTCCACCTCCCGTACCGTGAAACATTTGCTGTGGTTAGATGTGCTTCCTCTGATATATTACACAGGTGGTTACATGCTGGGCAAAGTCGGGGTAATGGACAAAAATCTAGCTGTGTTGATCAGTTTATGATTAAAGGCACGGTAGGTGATTTGGTTCAAAAACATTTTTTGTTATGCTGGTTGAAAGTCTCTTCACATGCCGATAGCAATCACTAGGTTATGTCGTCTAAATGTATTTATGGTCTGTGAAAGGCATAAAATATTTGTCCAATCAGATTGTTTGGTCTGAAGATTATGATAAGCTGTTTTACCTGCCTGTAATATATCATGAAACTATATCATGAAATATATAAATTCTCAAATATGTGTAAGTAAATGCTTTTTGCACCTTTATAGATTATGTTAGTTGATCTGTAATGGGCGATGGGCACAGTAGCCTAATGTTAGTGTAATCTATTAACTACGCATAAAACCTGTCTTTTTACTTAAATACCAGATATGGGTGTCATGACGTGAATTTAATAAAAACATTGAAAGTTACTAATTATAACACTTTCATTGTACAGAAAGAGAGCAAAGATCATTTACATTATCAAATAACTTTATCATTGACTTCAGTCTAGCCAGAGTTCAGGCACTTCACTTTCAAAAACTCTCATTATAATCACTGAAGCTGTTTACACTGTGAAATGAATGTCTTATTTACATCGTAAGCACATCTGCACTTTGTTGTTTCTGATGAGCGAATTCGCCAGAAGCGTGCGCACTGAACAGAACACCGGCGTTTCAGCAATGACTCATCTGAATGCCTCTGATTGGCCATCGCATTCATAAGCTCAACAGAATCGTGTGTGATTGGTTATAATGCGCAGCAATGTAAAAACGCGTCTGTCTCTGGCTCAGCACCAGCCAAAGCATGAACGCAGATTTGAATTGAGCATTATATAAAAAATATTATTTGGCTATTTTTGTCTTTTGTAACCTGCATTCAAAATCCACTTGGCCCAAAAATCTGAGGGGCACATCCCTCCTCACTTTGAATGGGCATGATGCCTCTAAGCATCTGACAGGGCAAACCGCTTTAAACTATACATGCTAACTATATCTTATTTAAAGCCCTTAATATAAAGCATGTCACAAACTGGATTATGCACTTGCCCCATAGCAGCTCACTCTGTGTCTTCCGCTATTTTTCAGATGCACTCGTATCAAACTACAGTATATCAATATAAAAGGTTTTGCCTCATACCACATTGCTTATAAAGAATAGATCAATATATTGTACAAACTCGATATACCGCCCAGCCCTACGTTTTAACATGTTTACATGATCACATGCAATGTTGCCGTATTAAAAATAATGATCGCTTTAATCTGTTTAAGAATGTGCGTGTAAATGCACTCTGTGCATTTCCAACAATTCAATCTGTTCCCGATGGACAAAATCAAGTCCCACTATGCATTACTATATGATAGAGTGCAGTTATAACTTGAAATTATTATTTGGCATAGCCGGTTGGTAGAATAAAGATAAAGCAGCTCAGTTACTCAGTAAACAGCTGTTATATCCTCATTTGAAATGAGAGCATATCAGAACATTTAAACTATTTTATCATCTGGCTGTGAGTGAACAGTCTCTTAAGTACATATTAGAAGAGATAAGTAAAATTGACCTACAAAGAAGAAAACCAGTGTCTCTTGTGTGAGTACCTGTTTTTAAAGTATTTCAGAGTACCAGCATATTCTTTTTATCTACTAGTTATGTGCCAATTTAGATTGCTTAGATTCTCTAGAACATGTTACTGAAACATTTTCACATCAGTTATTGTTAAACAAGTAGTATATTACAGTTCAAATTGCAGCTCTCACCATTCTTGCTATACTCTTATTGAAGTCACTGTTTATTAGTGATTTACATTTCTGAGTTTTATTTCATGCAATTGTTTTTTATTATTATATCTTGATTAGGTTTTGCTGGAATGGGTAATCTTCTAAAAGTCCTTACAAGGGAAATAGAGAACTATCCACATTTTTTCCTGGACTTTGAAAGTAAGTTTTAAGAAGAGGTGGAGTCTGGGGTTGGCGAGACTCTATAACCAGCTGTTTTTTCCCCAGCAGTGGCAGGAGGAGCTAGACTGACAGTCTCAAAGCTCTTATAAGACAGCTTTCCCTCTTTGCTTTCTTGTGGTGAAAGTTTATGCTTCCTACTGTCCGGAGCTGACGCTTTGTCTAAAGTGTGTCCTACGAATTAACTAGAAGAAAATGGCTGATTTCTCCGTGATTTCTTAAAGTAAAAAGGAAAAGCAAAAACAATTCAGATTCAATTTTAAATGATTACCATGTTCACCATGAGAAGTTGAGGGAATTCTGTGTAGGAGCATAAGACTTTGCAGAATCACTCTTTAGCGCTCAGTGACATCCTCTGATTTTTTTTTTTTTTTTGACGTTCAACACCTTTCTTTTTTCTCTGTCTTTCATCCTTTTTTTTCTTCTCTTTCTCTTGCTTTTCTGTTTCAGAAACCAAATGGGGAATCTGTTAAAAGTGCTCACTTGCACAGAGCTTGATCAGGGGCCAAACTTTTTCCTTGACTTTGAAAGTGAGCAGAGCTTTTGCCTGGCCTGGTGTCTGTCACTTTTTTCAACTACTAACATTTTGCAAGTACCATTATCAGAATTGTCCTTGCAAATCTATTTGTCACAACGCAACAGCAAAACAGAGCTTCACAATGCTTTTGCATGTGCAAATGAGTTTGATAGGGCAAGTATAGCATATTTTATCTTTTTTTACATGCAATCTTTAATTCTAAGAACTCAAATTGCAAACACAAACATATCTAAATATTTTCTTGAAAATCTAAAAAAAGAAAGAAAGAAAATACTCCCCCCTGAAAATCTGATTTGTTGTTGGCAAATGTGCATGACTTATCAGTCAGTATTTATAACTAACCACATATCAAATATGGCTATGTATGTCTATGTAGCATGATACTTTTATCTGGAAATTATCTCCTTACTCTTTGCAGCTTCTGCTTCTTCTATGATATTTTTCTGACCTCTGTTTGTCTCATTCTGAAATCTCAGCTCTTTCAATCCTTTACCTCTGTTTACTTATCCAGTAAACTCTGAAATCCTGTGTGACCTTATACTCAAAAACCAGTTATATTACACTAAACACTGGACTTTGTTTTGTTTTTTGTCTAGAAACTTTAAAGAGAGCTTTACCCAAAATGTTCAACATTTCCTGAGTATTTACTTTGCTGCTTGATTGTTTGCATTTAAACCAAAACTCATAATCAGTAAATCTTTACTTTTGATATGAGCATCTCTATGAAATGTTGAAATATTGGGGAACCTCTGGTTTAAAGAAAGAAAATGATTTTTTTTTTCTCTCCCTATGAAAATATCACCTTATTTATTTGTTTGTTGTGATTTATAGATTGCTCTTACAAATATTTGGGCTCTTAAGCTTTAATTTAATTTATGAATGTCATGTCATTACATTACATTAGATGACAAAATATCAAATCAAGTGGCATTTATTTTAAAGCAAAATAACATTAACACACTTTGGAAGCAAAACATTTCACCAGAAAACGTTCAAGTGGTTTTAAACTCCAAAACAATTGCTGATGTGCTGATCAAAACTGAAGTGTTTGGCCACTTTCTGGTTGTCAAATTTGATGGTGGTTGGGTGGTGAACTGGAGAATAACCAAAATAAAATGATGACTTCATACATACATTTTACTTGACTACAAAAAAAATAGATGGTCGTAAAAAGGCTTTCATTTGGAAAAATAGAAGTGAAGTTAGATCTGAGATCTAAAGCTCTATTCTTTGGTTTGCAGATGACACTTGGTTTGATATTGTATCTAATGCTGTGAAATACATAACTAGTACTTGGCAGTGCATAATGTAGTTTATTTGTGTCAGATGCACAGCCAACAGACTGTGAGAGAGAGGTGTGGAACCAGGTGAATGCTGTTCTCCAGGAGTCAGAGAGCATCCTGTCCGGCCTGCAAGCCTACAAGGGGGCGGGCCAGGAAATACGAGATGTACGTCGGATTAATAGTTCTGATTTGGCTTTGTGGGTCAATCAGTCGTATTTAACAGCATTTTGTGGATTATATTTCACATGCCAGATTAAATCATGTGACTTGTTTGTCATTTTAGGCAATACAGAATCCTAATGACATGCTCCTTCAGGAGAGAAAACCAGTTATATTACACTAAACACTGGACTTTGTTTTGTTTTTTGTCTAGAAACTTTAAAGAGAGCTTTACCCAAAATGTTCAACATTTCCTGAGTATTTACTTTGCTGCTTGATTGTTTGCATTTAAACCAAAACTCATAATCAGTAAATCTTTACTTTTGATATGAGCATCTCTATGAAATGTTGAAATATTGGGGAACCTCTGGTTTAAAGAAAGAAAATTATTTTTTTTTCTCTCCCTATGAAAATATCACCTTATTTATTTGTTTGTTGTGATTTATAGATTGCTCTTACAAATATTTGGGCTCTTAAGCTTTAATTTAATTTATGAATGTCATGTCATTACATTACATTAGATGACAAAATATCAAATCAAGTGGCATTTATTTTAAAGCAAAATAACATTAACACACTTTGGAAGCAAAACATTTCACCAGAAAACGTTCAAGTGGTTTTAAACTCCAAAACAATTGCTGATGTGCTGATCAAAACTGAAGTGTTTGGCCACTTTCTGGTTGTCAAATTTGATGGTGGTTGGGTGGTGAACTGGAGAATAACCAAAATAAAATGATGACTTCATACATACATTTTACTTGACTACAAAAAAAATAGATGGTCGTAAAAAGGCTTTCATTTGGAAAAATAGAAGTGAAGTTAGATCTGAGATCTAAAGCTCTACTCTTTGGTTTGCAGATGACACTTGGTTTGATATTGTATCTAATGCTGTGAAATACATAACTAGTACTTGGCAGTGCATAATGTAGTTTATTTGTGTCAGATGCACAGCCGACAGACTGTGAGAGAGAGGTGTGGAACCAGGTGAATGCTGTTCTCCAGGAGTCAGAGAGCATCCTGTCCGGCCTGCAAGCCTACAAGGGGGCGGGCCAGGAAATACGAGATGTACGTCGGATTAATAGTTCTGATTTGGCTTTGTGGGTCAATCAGTCGTATTTAACAGCATTTTGTGGATTATATTTCACATGCCAGATTAAATCATGTGACTTGTTTGTCATTTTAGGCAATACAGAATCCTAATGACATGCTCCTTCAGGAGAGGGCGTGGAACTCTGTGTGTCCCCTTGTCATCCGCCTAAAGAAGTTCTATGCTTTTTCATTGAAACTAGGTACACAATTCATATATAGTTACCTATATCCACATATTTCTCCTTAATCAGTACGTAATGTTAGCTCTGTATCAGATCTGCTTTTTTCCTCTCTTCCATGTAGAGGAAGCACTGCAGAGCCTTTTGGAGTCTCTGACGTGTCCGCCATACACTCCCACTCAGCACCTGGAGAGGGAGCAGGCCCTCGCTAAACAGTTCGCTGAAATCCTGCATTTCACCCTCCGCTTTGATGAGCTTAAGGTGCCAGCTGCTTTACTGCTTTTGTCATGCACCAATTTTCATATTAGGGGAATTTAAAAAATAAAGGGAAATGCATTGATTGCCACTGTTGTTATTTAGATGAGGATTCCAGCTATCCAAAATGACTTCAGCTACTACAGAAGAACAATCAGTCGAAACCGATTAAACAACATGAATGTAAGTGCAGGAACGTGCAGAAGACATGAGATAAAAGAATATTATTTAAAATCCTGTGTTAATTTCTATATTCATGTGTGTGTGTGTGTGTGTGTGTATGTTTGTTTTCTTCTATCAAGCTTGAAAATGAAGTCAATAATGAAATGGCAAATAGAATGTCTCTGTTCTACGCTGAAGCCACGCCTATGCTGAAGACCTTGAGCACAGCAACGACAAACTTTGTGACAGAGGTACTGCTTGTTTCTACAGTCGCAATTTTAGCACTTTGATTCCCATCACAAATACTGTAGAACACTACTGTTCAAAAGTTTGGGGACAGCAAATGCACTAAATTGATGATCAGAAGTGACCGTAAAGACTATAAATTAGAAAAGTTATTTTAAATTGAAGTAATATTTCACAGAATTACTGTTTTACTGTAGTTTAGAACAAATAAATGCAGCCTTGGTGAACATAAGATTCTTCTTTCAAAAACATTAACAATCTTACTAGGGATGGTTCGATCGATCGGCCGGAGATCGGTATCGCCGATAATCACATTTTATGACTCGATTGGTACTCACTAACTTGGCCGATCTCACGAACCGATTGCAATTTTATGACGTCAACGCGTGACCACGTACTTGATGCATGGGGACATAAATGATTTAGCGCTGCAGTCATGTCATCGTTGGTGTTTCGAGAAACAATGAAAAATTAGCTATTTGTCGTGTATGTTTTGGATGATGATATAATAAATGGATGGTTCATTTTTAACAGCAGATTCAGTGACGTTAGAGCTGATCTGCGCCTCACTGCACACGTCTGTGGCACATTACGGCTCCACGGGAATCGGAGCTGATTGCGGCTGCTCTAGTCAGTGCTTGTGTTTATCAGCCAGCTGCGGCACGTTTCTGAAGCGGCTTTCCGCGCTGCTTGGCTAAAAATAGACTTTTGTGAGTTGTCACAGCATGGAGGATGAAACAAAACCTCCTTACTTCCGTCTCCGGAACCATTAGAAGTAATCAGTTTTATAACAGTCTCTCAAATACAGTGCAGGCTGCGGTGAAGAGGCGTTAACAATTCTGTTTAATGCGAGTGAGTGTGTAATGTGTGTCCAGTGGTAGCTACGTGTTTATTGAATATTTATTGCGACGTGTAAAATCTATGAGCCTTGAGAAATGAATAAAATTAAAGTGAAATGAGCCTTACCAGTGGTACATATTAGTGCCTCAAAAAAAGGCAAGAAACGCTTATATATGGCCTAGGTCGCAGGCTTAAAGAATTTCAGGGTTATTGATGGCAATACAATTTCCTTTTGAGTTCGAATCATTCGGCAGGGCAGAATGTAATTATTGGCATTGTGCTCTAGCAGAGATGACAGTAATGCAGGCCTTGAGACCACATTGTCTCTTAAAGAGATAGTACACCCAAAAAATTTGTAAATATTGTCATCATTTATTTACTCACCTTCATATGGAAACTTGTTTCCGCCATGGGATTATGTCTCAGTATGGAGGAGGAAAATCCTATCAGGTGCCAGAGCCTGCGAAGTCATGCTGCCTCTGAACAGAAACTTGGCGTCACCTACAGGATCTAAACCTATGAAACTCAGTGTGCAAGCAACATTGCAGCAGTCAAGAAATCTGAGTTCTGCTATCCTCAATTAAAGCATTGCTTATTAATTAAAGAAGGATGTTTGGATCAAAGAGTCCAAGATATTATAAAATCATCTGTGATGTTTTGTGATTCTGTAATGGAATGATCGCTTAATTATATCCTAACTGATGTAGCTTTCAGTACGCTTGAAGGGAATCTTTCATAACTAATTATGAACATGTAAATGTTAGATTTTTAATGTCAAATAGTAAAATATCCTTAATCCCTCTTAGCTATTTTTGAATGCTGTCCGATTGAGCGATTAGAACAAAGATACAGAAATAAACTGATTTGCGTGAGACTAAAAAGCATGCTCAGTATACTGAAAAGTCATATTTTGTGAGTTAGTAACATGCTCATGGTTTTCGAGTCTTTATTATCGTAGGGCCATTCTTGTTTTTGCCTATGGATCTCTTTGCTCTTTTGATTTTTGACACTTTGAACCAGACTTATCGAATATACAAGTGATTCATGATCCCTGATTGTGTTATATGAATCCTGTACTCTGAAAAAGAAATCTTCTTCATTACCATCTATGGTTCTATGAAGAATCTTTCAAATCCATGGAACCTTTCCACTGCACAAAGTGTCTTTATAGTGGAGAATGTTCTTTAGATGATTAAAATGTTCTTCACACAAAGAAAATAAAAATGGAACTGTTCACTGAAAGGCATCATTGCAAAAAAAAAAAACTTTGTGTATAATGCCCTTTATAATCACTCAAAACAAGACACAGCGCTTCAGTGTGTGTGTTTCAGAGGAAATCAAATGCAGTGTTTAGCCTGTAGGGAGTTAACTGATGCGAAAGCAGCTGGGCGTGACAGTGCAGAAATTGGAAAGAAAATAAAAATGGAACTGTTCACTGAAAGGCATCATTGCAAAAAAAAAAAACTTTGTGTATAATGCCCTTTATAAGCAGAAACTGGACAGCTAATCACTCAAAACAAGACACAGCGCTTCAGTGTGTGTGTGTTTCAGAGGAAATCAAATGCAGTGTTTAGCCTGTAGGGAGTTAACTGATGCGAAAGCAGCTGGGCGTGACAGTGCAGAAATTGGAAAAAAAAAGAAGGGATATTTGAGTGTTTTGAATACAATGTTTAAGTATTCACAGCACATGCTCGACCACTGGGGATGTGGATTATGTGAACAACTTGAATAGCTGATCAAATGTTTTCTCCATGGATGAAAGGGCACATTGATGAGAGCTTTGGTCTTTGAGCATAAGCCGCAAACAGTTTCAATCCATCCGTTCCTGCCCACAACTGCAAAATAAACTCCTATAATCCAGTTCATGCAAAGTAGCTCCTATTGTGTACTTTATGCAGTGTAGAATTTGAATTGGTGCCTGTATTGGTATGTATAGTATGTTATTATATAATAGTATAAATTACAAGCATCTGCACTGCAGTAAGATCAGAACTGCATGCTGCTTGTCTAGTTGGAGTTGTAGTCAGTGTCTCATTCTGTTTTATTTCTTCACTAGTGGTTTGTTTATTTTTGAAGAAGTTTATAGAAAAGCTTAAAGCAAAAGCTAAAGCTCTTTGTGCCGTGAAACCTCAAGATCCATCAGGTTCAGTCAAACTTGGAAGAACTTGCTCACAAACTCTCTCCTTCTCCTGAATAATAGATTGCTTTTTCTGAAATATACATGAAAGAGTTCATTGTGCGCTCTATCTGAAGTGTGGCGTATTACATAAGCCGTGACTTGATGAATGATACGTACCCAATTTCATCTTGAATTATGTTGCATAACTGGCAAGATGTATACGCAGACTTTGGGGCCTGCTTCTTTGCCTTTGATTAAAACAAACAGCTTTTTTTCATTCTGCTACCACACATTCCTGTGGTTTTTCATACCACAGCTGCCAACCGTCACGTAATGCCGGATAATTGGTGGTTTTGCTCCCTGTGTGGTTGGCAAAGTAAGGCCATGCTGATTTGTCTTTGTTTTCTAAAGAAGTAACAGCCATGTAATCACTCAATTAAATGGTGCATGGTGTTTGTGTGAAAATACTATTTTAGTGAAAGGACCATGTTGCATCAGTCTAAATTACACTGAGTAGAATGACTTATTTTAATTGCATGGAAATGGCGTTTAGCTGTAGGTGTGTATAAATTGTATCAGGTTTAATTATTTTGATTCCAGATGATGTTTGTTTTCTGAAATTAGTTAAATGTGCTTAAAATAGTCATGTGAATGCTTGTCGAGTATCCGTAACCAATTACTGTTTAAAGACTCAAAAGAGAATAACGATGTTTGTGTAGCAAATGCATCAAGCTTGATGATATGACCCTCATTACACTGCGCTCTGGAATACTAGATTCTGATTGGTCAGTCGTGGCACTCAGTGGTCTGGTAATTCCTAATCGCTGTTATCCATGACAACGTGGTATATCAGGCTACTCAGCTAATTCTGCCCACACACTACGACTTTTAGGGGGCTTTACACGACACCATTTTCAATAACTGGACAACGGTATGAAAATGCCAACTTTTGAAAACAGGTTTCAAAGTGCACGCTTTTGAAAACGATCACATTGTCTCGGTTTAAACTACAAAAAAATGCAAATTTGTGAAAACGGTGATGTTATGCGAATTACGTGTTCAGTCTAAAAAATGGCCGCATTGACAAGTGCTTGTGGGAGGGGGTTATGAGAGAGCCACAACTTTAGTTTAAAAGAGTACAAAGACATTTTTATCGGTCATAACTTCTGAAGAAAAATATAGTTTTAATATTACTGAAATATTACAGCAGTATTTGTCTTGTTGCTATAGGCCGATTGTTTTGGTCAAGGTCAGTTTATTATATAGCACGTTTAAAAGCAAGTAGTGTCTACCAAAGTGTTGTACATAAACAAATAACATAGACACTATAAAGAAGTAAGAAAATAAAAGAGAGAGACAAAAACAGCATCAAATAACTGATGTCCTGAGGTATGCTGTTCCATAATCTAGGACCAGCTACAGAAAAGGCACGATTCCCCTTAAACTTCAAGTATATGTAGGGTCTGAGAGTTTGAGAAGATTAGCTGAGAAGTTCAGACAGATATGACAGTGATACACCATTTAACGCTTTAAAAACTAAATAAAAATAAAATCTTAAAATGGATGCTATACTGCAGTGAAGAGATACTAGGACCGGGGAAATGCTTTCCTTTCACTTATTTTTTTATTTTTTATTTAACCTTTATTTAACCAGGATAATCTCTCTGAGATTAAACATCTCTTTCACTGGAGAGTCCTGGCCAAGAATGGGCAGCAATTACAATCACAAACACACAAAACTAAATAACAAGAAACTAAAAACAATTGCACCTCATTGAGTCTTCTTCAAGTGACCGAATAATAGATTTAAAATGTTTCAAAGACACCAAAGTTTGTAATCTTAGAAATTTAGTCTTAGTGCCAGTCGCGGCTGCATTCTGAACTAACTGCAAGTTTTGTACATTTTAATAGACTATTAAGCTTTAAGATAATTTGATTTTTAATCAAATTGGTTTTTAATTTAATTATAAAATAATTTCAACTCAAATCTATATTTCATGCCCACACATTTATGCACTGTAATTGAAGGGATAATGTACAGTCATCTGGTCAATATCGCTAATTAATTCATAATCCAGTTAAACCTTTCTCATTTAGAAAGGTGTGAAAATCACTGCAAGACAGCATTCATATTCCACATGCATAGCTATATGTATTAATCATGAATGAGTAATCGAGAAGTTCACATTTACATTTCAGCACATGTCAGTGAACAGTGCAAAAGGACAGATTATAACTGTAGGCACCTGTGAAAATGTGTGGGAGCATTTTATTGATGTACAACGTCAACTGCCTCCAAGATCGCTGTCTGACTCAAGGTCAGTTTCTAGCTGCACTTGTCTCTTCTAAGACACAAACCAGATTCCTTTTTTGTCTCTCGCAATGGCTTTGGTCCCATCATGTCTGTTTCCTGAGGGGAATGACGCATCGTTTTTCAAATGCATAGAGAATTTGTCATATTTCTCATGTTGAATTGATTCATTTTGCAAGCATAATAGCTGTATTACGCCCATTATAGCATAACGGGGCATGATAAATTATTTGTTGTTATCCACATTTTAGCAGTACAACTAGATGGAATGGATTCATCTGTAAACTGCGGTCTCTGCAGTCCCTGCAGTGTGATCCTGGTCAGGCCTGCACCATGCAGCTGACTGCAGTGGGAAGAGGTGGGCCTCCCAGCCTTATCCCAGAGTTCTCTGTGATTGGTATGCAGCACCAGATGTTCGTGTTCTGCAGTGTGGGTTTCTGAATGCTGGTGTGTGTCAGGGAGACGTACTGCAATAGGGCGGAAGGAGAAGTGTGTGTGTGTGTGTGTGTGTAGCAGTTGAGGGGAATACCACGAAAAACACGCGCACACACACACTCCTCTGTGCCAGGAATCCCTGTCTGAAATGATCCAAGTCATCTGTCTTTCTTACCATGAGAGTACACTTTGAAAATCATTTTGCTCAGAGAGCTGCATTGAAAGGGCAGTTTATTTTTGCATGAGGGCTGGACTTGTTTGTCTCCTGCAGTATGTGCCTAAACTGTACAATTATCTATATAATAACACAAATAAATTCAGTGTTTTTTGCTTATCATGTCATATTGCTGTCTTTTCAAATAATAATCAGTTAAAATATATTAAGATACCTTGATATGAATTTACATTACATTTTTGACCCCCAAAACTATGAAAATTTCACAACAAATACATTTAATATAGAATAAAATATATTTGAGATCAAATTTGTCAGGTTAATGCATATATTTAGAAAAAGAAAAAATCATGCTAAATCAAATTACGACAAAAAAAGTAAATTATGACAGTAAGAATTGACATACTAAGTCAAAATTATTAGATAAAAATATATTATTACATGAGAAGTCAGTTATGACTGAGTCAAAATTATTATGTCATAATTATGTGATAAAAAATTTGATAATTTTTGTCATTTTGACTTTTTATGTTATAAATATGGCTTTTATCTCATAGTTCTGACTTTTTATGTCATATTTATGACTTTCTATGCTTTTTATGACAATTCCAATTTAACAAAGCATGATTTTCTTATGTGGTGGAAATGGTCTTCCATAGAATTTCATTGTGCACCGCTTACATACATACAATGTTGTGAACAGAACGATATAAACTGGTAAAAGTGGCATTGCTGTTGGACTATGTATTAGCATTTTTAGACTGATGCTTGGCCAATCTGATTTAAGGACTCATTTTTAACAATGGCTCATTTTTATAATCTGATACTACTGTATTAAGAATAGGGAAACTCTTTTCTTAAAATGCCCCTATTATGCCATTTTGAATATTGCCTTTCATGCAGTGTGCAATGTAGCTGTATGCGAATGTAAATGATCTGTAAAGTTGTAAAGCCGAAAGTGCACGATAAATAAAGTTACTGTCTCCCAAAAGAAAGAATAGACTCTGAACAGCTTAATCGAGTCATCAGTAATTCGGATCTTACTTCCCTAATGGCTACACGTCAAGGCCTAACACATTTGCATAATGCCCGTCTATGTTCTACGTTGACCAGCAGCGAACAACTTGACACCGCCCTCAAACACTGTAGCTTGTTCATGTGGTTCACATCATGTCGAGAAGACACTGTGTCCTACGCTGTGAAAATAAAATCGTTTTATTTTCACTTCCAAGAGATGAAGCTGCAAAGAATCAGTGGCTAAAATAATTTTTTTCCACTGTACCAGTACAACCCCAATCTTTTTTTGTGTTCTTGTCATTTTACTGACGACTGCTTCTCCAATTTCAAGGAGTTCAACGTGGGATTCTCAAAACGCTTGCTCTTGAAATATGGCTCAGTACCCAGTTTATTTGGACCAGCTGGCTCCACTGAATCACAACCTGTAAGTATGATAAATAATAGATGTTTATATTTTCTATCGAGCGTTCAAAATACAGATGAGCGTATCGTTTCCAACACGCGCTGTACGCGGCAGACCAATCACAACAGACTGGGCCATCTGACCAATCAGAGCAGAGAAGGCTCACAGAAAGGAAGGGTTTAGAGAGACTGAATCTTAGAACTGCTTTGAACGAATCGTTTTAGAATCGTTGAAAAATGAGGTGTATTAAAAGCATATTTTGAGAAAAGGAAAGCGTTTTTTGACCTTGCATGCATGTAAACCTATTGTAGGAGACTCCCAAAACAATATTAGGAGGAACCTTAAAAATGACATAATAGCAGCACTTTAGTAGTATCAGACTGTTAAAAACGAGCCATTGTTTCAGTCATTTTACAAATTAGCATGAATTAACTTTCTTGCTTTCTAAGAGCTGGTATTTGTCTGAAAAATCCCTCCCTCGTGCCTGCACAATGCACATTGAATGGCTGCTGTAGCCTCACACTGCTGACTTCAATGGATTTTCTCTGAGCACGGGTTGAACCCAATTAATCTTGAAGCAATAAATCCTCACCACTGCAATTTCCCCTGCAGACTTGCAGGGCTTCCCCCTCACTCTGCTCCTTTTTTCATCGTCATGTGACACATAGCCACAACAGCACTTATGTTTTATTTATTATGCTTTTTATTCGAAACATCCCCAAACGCATTAACTAGGCTATATCATATCTTTGATGATATGACACACTGAACGTTCTAATCATGCCGGTGTGATTGTATTAAATATAGAAAATATTAATCTGCTATTTTTTATTTTATTTTGGAAGCTGCATTCAAAATCCACTTGGCTCAAAAATCTGAGGGGGCACGTGCCCCCTCATTTTGAATGGGCATGATGCCTCTGCCCTACACCCATTTACTCTCTTCTGTTGATACCTATTCCTCCTCCCGTTTCATAGCTTTCCATCTCCTCCCTTGCAGCATCCTGCTATCTTTTCTTCAGTCGCTCTCCCCTCCCTCCCTTCCCCCTCTCACTATCTTTAGCTTCTCCATCGCAGGTCCTCTTTTTGCTCTCCTGACAGTAGCTCTCTCCCTCCCCACTCCTCTTTCCCTCCCTCTGTCCTGTCTCTTCTCATTTTACTTGCCTGTGTAGCTCCTGCACCTGTGGGCATAAGGAACCCAGGAACATCAAGGGACATTAAGCATGATCCTTTAGCCAGGCAGATCTGGCAGAGAGAAACTCTTTTAAATGATAAAGTAAAAACCTTTCAAGATAGATCATAGACTGTAAAAAAAGATGGACAACACATCTATATTTCCTAGCACTGTAGAAAAAATGAAGCCAAAATGTCCCAGAAATAGCTGCTATCATCTTGCGCTGATAATGTCATTTGGAACCAGAGTCTAGTGATCATGCGCAAAATCCACTTGGCTCAAAAATCTGAGGGGGCACGTGCCCCCTCATTTTGAATGGGCATGATGCCTCTGCCCTACACCCATTTACTCTCTTCTGTTGATACCTATTCCTCCTCCCGTTTCATAGCTTTCCATCTCCTCCCTTGCAGCATCCTGCTATCTTTTCTTCAGTCGCTCTCCCCTCCCTCCCTTCCCCCTCTCACTATCTTTAGCTTCTCCATCGCAGGTCCTCTTTTTGCTCTCCTGACAGTAGCTCTCTCCCTCCCCACTCCTCTTTCCCTCCCTCTGTCCTGTCTCTTCTCATTTTACTTGCCTGTGTAGCTCCTGCACCTGTGGGCATAAGGAACCCAGGAACATCAAGGGGCATTAAGCATGATCCTTTAGCCAGGCAGATCTCAGCAGAACCATAAAACCCAACAGAGAGAAACTCTTTTAAATGATAAAGTAAAAACCTTTCAAGATAGATCATAGACTGTAAAAAAAGATGGACAACACATCTATATTTCCTAGCACTGTAGAAAAAATGAAGCCAAAATGTCCCAGAAATAGCTGCTATCATCTTGTGCTGATAATGTCATTTGGAACCAGAGTCTAGTGATCATGCATTTGAGCCGTGGTATCAAAACCAAAGCAAAAAAATCTATCTATCTATCTATCTATCTATCTATCTATCTATCTATCTATCTATCTATCTATCTATCTATCTATCTATCCATAACATATATATATATATATATATATATAATATTATATATATATATATATATATATATATATATATATATATATATATATATATATATATACAGTTTTTTTCACACTAGTTGCCAAAAGTCAGAGCCAGTCTGCAGTTTTAAACAGTCTGATTTGAAAATCAAGTAGCATAAATTAGCTTCAGACTATTTTGTCCAGGTACAGGATATCAAACATGTTCAATATTTTGAGCCGATTTTAGAACATATGTTTTCATTTGTCATGTGTTTCCTAGCAACGAGACACATTTTTGCATTAGTTAACCTGAAAGTCTGGTAGTGTGTGATCCTTGGTCATTTAGTGTTCGATGGCAAGGTTTGCTCTGTAACAATATAAATACAATATATACATAACAAATCAATTGAAAAAAAATTCTGCAAATGTACGATGGCTAATATTTTCAAATCTGGTTTGAAAAATCTTAAAAGATTGTAAAAGTCCTGTAGTTGTCAGCAAATAGAAAGAGACACCACAGGTAAATGACTTTATTAAAGGTTTCAGGAGAGGAGCAAGCGATGATCACACAGGTGAGATAATGAGCTGATAATCTTGAGCAGAGACTTGGCTTTCAGTCACTGTGGCTTTCCTTTGCAGGTTGTGTCTGATCTGGTGTGCTGAGATGAGGACAGAAGATGATTGTTGACGACTGGAATGGGTCCGATGAATTAACATGAGTTGATGAGTATATCCAATATATGCCTCCATGCTTACACACCAACAATGGATAATTGATATATGTTGAGACAGCATTGAGTAATGTGTGATAAATTAGTACAGAATTAATTAACATCAACTTTGATTCACTTGTATGATCGCCATGCAATGTTGGTATAATATTAACCTCTGATTAATTACCTTAGTACCTTACAACAGTACCTTACATAACCCTCTTAAAATGTTACATGGGGGTTTTTGGTCTCTGTTTACAAATTAAACATTAATATCAAACCTGTGGGCACCACACAGCAAGCAAGCTGTTAGATGAATTGTGCAACAGTGGGAATTCAGGCTCCCATGTGCACTTGGCAATAAAAAGTTGAGTACCATGCCTGAAGTCTCTTTATATTGTTGACAATAAGACAGGAATAGCTTCTACTGTCTTCTGTGTGTTTACACAATCCACTTTAGGCTGACTGGAGCAATGTCTGCTCGGATCTATAGAGAGCTTCTAGACATTGACTTCTGGTGTCCAAGCAAGGAAACCACTGTGATTTATTTCAGAGATAGTTACCGTTTAGTTTGTATTTGCACTTTGATTTTATGTTTTCTATTACAAAAGTACTATATTGGTACTAAAGTGGTATCAGATACTTTAATGAATGATGACTATGTTCATGTACCTTTTCTGTACTTTTTGATAGGTTACATCCACATGAATCTGTATATTTTATACAGATTCTACAGATAATCTGTATAGGACAGCAGTTGTGAGTGCACAAGTTGCCATTTTTGTAGGAATGTAACACGAAGATTGTACAAAATGACATTTATCTTTAGCAACATTATTAAAGTGAGTAGCAGGTGCAACAATGGTGGAACAACCAGATATATGTGGGTGCAATATTCATCACGACTAAACTTGCATCATCATTTTCTAATAACTCAGTCTTCCCAGTCCACACTACAACGCAAAAAATGTGTTTTCAAATGCATCTACTTCAAAAATCAGTTTTCATTGCGCAAAAACACAGTCTCAGTGTGGACCAAATGCCAAAACACAGAGAAAAAGACACGTGTTCAAATTTATCCAGATTAATGTGAATGTAGCCTTAGTGTTATGTGTGCATGTAAGTGTATGTTTATTTATCTATTAATGGTCGTAAAACTGAACAGCATGTCGTATAACTTGTCCCTGTGAATTTCCACACCTTTCTGCCACCGCAATCTATGCCAGACACGTAGAATCATCATGAATATGTATTAAAAGCTCTTGAGTGTAGTTTTGAACTATGGCGGCTCTAATTCTTTTGCAAACAGATGGCATGGGCGCTGTCCTCGTACGGTTGTGTGTGTATGAGCGGGCACCCGTTGGTGTTGTGTTTTGTTGTTCTCAGCATGGCCCTGGCTTGGTTCGCTGATACCTGATGGGAGAGTGGGAACTGCCAGGTTGTCAGGGTTTTAATGAACTGAGCAGCAGAACAGACAAGGGCAGGCCCAACCCGGAGCAGTGTCGCTGCTTTCTCAGCAACACTGATAATAGATGTTATCGCATGGATCCTGTTGAGTCAGACAGACTGAGTGCTAAATGTTCAAAAGCAGGTGATTCTTAACGACAACATGTTGTATCTTAAAACCTGACATATGGAAATTAAGATTGCTGTTTGTAACAGATCCATCAGGGATCATACTGCTGATTAATCACAAAATGAAATGGCAGAATGTCAAATTGAATCAAATGAGCTGTTTATGATTCTTTGATTTGAATTTCTAGTCAAGTCTAAAGTCATAATTTGAGAGTTAAAATAATAGTTGTCATTTGAAACCTTGTTTGAAAATTGTTCAACTGGCTTTAATTATATGGACAAAAAAAATATATATATATATATATCAAGTCAATATAAAGGCATATGATATATGAAATTTTTTTCATATATCAAAGTAAGTCATTATAAAGGAGGATATGATGTGATAGGGCAGAGTTGTGGTCCAGTTTTTGTCTATTATAATTGATTATATGAAATGTGCTCAGTTTTCACATTTTTGTAGAACTATTCCAACCTTAAATTAAGAGAAATTATGCTTCTCTGGAATTACTGCACCATTTGATTTAGTACTACGGGCATGTAACCATACCCCAATCCAGATTCCTGACTAAGATGGAGTGCAAGCACCTTGGCTTCCGATTTGGTTTGGTCTAAAAGGGAGTGCGCATAAAGAATGCCACATAAATATCATCTGAGTAGTCCATGCATTTCCATTGCCAGAGAATTCTGCATTAATTCTGTTTGAAGGCTGTCTCATTAATGGACAACCATGAACCAGGCCCAGCTGAGCTTGCCCACAGAGTATTTGAAAGAGCTTAATTCTGACTAATGTACCATAGTCACGGACAAGCATACATTTCACAGCTCAGTCCTCTGTTGATCATATTTTCTTTTATTTGTTTGTTTTGTCGGCTAAACTTCATTTAAATTGGGCTAGAGTTGAGCTGTCCACAAAATGCTCACAGACAGAAAGTCAAACAAACCCTTGTGAAAAAGTTACATTTTAATTGCAATTAAATAAAAATGTATTGTCGTTTAAATGCAATTATAGCTTAACTTTGGAGTGCTTTTTTGACCCACTTTAGTAGGACTTAAGTTCATCTTTATATGTAATTTCATGGTAACTAAAATGTACTAAAATAGTAATTTTGATTTAAACTTGTATGTCATATATTTTAAAGATATTTGTAATTACACATGATGAAATTTAGTACATTTAAAATATATTAACTTTAAATATTTATTAACTACTTTACATGTGCTTTAGTATGTTGGTAAACAACAATTTAAAATTAGTGTACTACTTTCAAGCATAGCAAAAAGTTGATTAAAACACAAAGATTTAAAATGCGCTTGAAAGTAATACTTTTAAGTTTACATTATAAAGTGCACTTTTTAAAAATGTACATAAGTCTGTTAAGAAACATATGAACATAGTCATGAAATTATACTCTTTTTAAATACATAAGCGTCATAAATATTATCGGAATGTACAGTTTACAGTTTTTTTAACTATACTATTCAGTATAATTAGGTGCACTTCTTTTTATGAGGGATGGTCTGGATAATCATTTGTCTGCTTTAGTAATAAAACATGAAAAGCAACCAATTTAAATTCCTGGCTACTAGTTGCTATACTTTTACAGTGATTTATATAGTAGTGTAAATTGTTCCTGTACTGTATTTCACTTAGAGCAGGAAACTGATGTAGCAGCATTGTGCTGTAGAATTGTTACTGTTGTTGTTGTCACTTTTAGTTCTTTTTTGAAATGGTTAAAATTTTTATCTAAAATTCTGATGATTGTCACCATTGTTGCGTGTTGATATATCTCTGTGTGTATGGTTGACAACAACCACTGAGTTCACAATAAATGTTTATGAAAGATTATATTATTTCTGTTCTGTAACAATATTGGCACACATTATTTAGATTGCAGATTATGATCGGACTAGAATCAATCACTAAGATTAGATTATTTTTTCCATGTAACACAGTGTAATCAGTTGTGTTCTGTAACAGTATTACAGAGGCTGGGAAGAAAGTAATTGAATTAAAATAAATAAGAGCCAAATTCCCAGACACTAATCACCCGAATGGTGACCAAATTAGTAACAATTTACACTCTAATCTTTTGTGATGGTTATTTTTGGACAGTAATTCTAATCAGTAATCAGGAATTGATTTGACAGCCAATTCAATATTCTACTCTACTATAATTTCACTGAATACAACATTCTACCCTACTGTAAGAAAATTATGAAATTATTGTTAAATATCTGTAAGGCATCTGCTTTAAACCATTCGTCAAGCAGTGAAACAGTGAAATTATCCTGGATAGATTGTGGTCAATATTTTTAAAGCTGTGTCTCTTTATTACAGCTTTATTATTAAGATGTGTCTCTAATTATCCTCATTGCTCTGCAGTGGGTTCATCGTGGTTCTCTTTCTCTTTGGGAATTCTAATCGTTTCCCTGAGCAACTCTCTGAGCAGAGTGGAGGCTCCAGCTTACAAATCCTCTCAGACAGGAGCAGGACCTTGAGGTCTCAGTGAACGGATTACTGTTGTACTGGTGTTGTGTTTCCGTGCATTATTGAACAAAGGCAAGGTCATAGACGTGAAGTTTTTCTTCTTTTTGTAGTTTTTCCCATCTGTGAGGAAAACACTTGAGCTTTCAAACCACATGTACTATGTGTGTTTGGTTGCTGTAATAGCAGTCGAAGGTCATAATTACACTCACACTGTAACTTTTTTACTTTTTTTGAGATACCATTTGTGTTTGGATTTTGCTTTGTGTGCAGATGGAGTTTTGTGGTTGGTGTCCCAGAACAGTAATAATTTAAAAAGTAAATTTTCATTTGTCACAGTGAATTTTGAGGTTTTAGTTGAAAAAAGAAGAATTTAAATGAATAAGTCATGATACACAGGAATAAATACAAAGGAGAAGCAAAATACCAATTAATACTATTGGTCTGATTATTCATCTCCAAAAGAAAGCAGTCTTGCAGTTTCCGTGCCATTCTGTGAATGTATGAAGACCAGAGATTAAGAGTTCTGTAAGGAATTTCCGAAAGTCTGTTCTTTGTCATGAGTTGGGGGAAGTCAATTTACGACGAGCTTGTGGCTGTAGTTACTATCGTGTGATAGCCATGCGGTCATCTCTTTGACCATTTAATCTTGATTACTTGCCCTAAAATTGACAATCTCCTTCCTGAGTTGTTATGATCAGTGTGTTCCTTTTGTGTTAATGTTGAAAGCTGTTCTGTGACAGAGTGGTTTTAGGCTTGCTTCAGAGTGGCTAGGGTCTGATTTATGACATCCTGTTGTCTTGGGCCTCTGTGGAATTTTTGTCTCCTGTGCCTCAATCATGTTTGACCAAATCTTAGATTGTCTGATTCGGTCTGATATCCTACACATGAAATTATACTCTTTTTAAATACATAAGCGTCATAAATATTATCGGAATGTACAGTTTACAGTTTTTTTAACTATACTATTCAGTATAATTAGGTGCACTTCTTTTTATGAGGGATGGTCTGGATAATCATTTGTCTGCTTTAGTAATAAAACATGAAAAGCAACCAATTTAAATTCCTGGCTACTAGTTGCTATTCTTTTACAGTGATTTATATAGTAGTGTAAATTGTTCCTGTACTGTATTTCACTTAGAGCAGGAAACTGATGTAGCAGCATTGTGCTGTAGAATTGTTACTGTTGTTGTTGTCACTTTTAGTTCTTTTTTGAAATGGTTAAAATTTTTTATCTAAAATTCTGATGATTGTCACCATTGTTGCGTGTTGATATATCTCTGTGTGTATGGTTGACAACAACCACTGAGTTCACAATAAATGTTTATGAAAGATTACATTATTTCTGTTCTGTAACAATATTGGCACACATTATTTAGATTGCAGATTATGATCGGACTAGAATCAATCACTAAGATTAGATTATTTTTTCCATGTAACACAGTGTAATCAGTTGTGTTCTGTAACAGTATTACAGAGGCTGGGAAGAAAGTAATTGAATTAAAATAAATAAGAGCCAAATTCCCAGACACTAATCACCCGAATGGTGACCAAATTAGTAACAATTTACACTCTAATCTTTTGTGATGGTTATTTTTGGACAGTAATTCTAATCAGTAATCAGGAATTGATTTGACAGCCAATTCAATATTCTACTCTACTATAATTTCACTGAATACAACATTCTACCCTACTGTAAGAAAATTATGAAATTATTGTTAAATATATTCACGTTAAATGTATGTAATATTCACGTTGATAATACAAATGATGCATTAGGACTTGCG
>NW_015505439.1:378724-387268 GCF_001515645.1 Sinocyclocheilus grahami | reverse complement strand
CTGAGAGGTAAGACTCAAACCACTGGCGTGCGGTTCCTGATATGCTATTTTCCAATAGGGTTGACAGGATGCTGCTCTTGCCAGTCTTAGGGCTTCAACAACTGAGAGCAAGGCAGTCTCGGTCGAATGTCCACTTCTGAAGCCAGATTGGTTGCTGTCCAGGAGGTTGTTCTGTGTGAGAAAGGCTGAGAATTGGTTGAACACAACTCGTTCAAGTGTTTTTGCAATGAAAGTTAGAAGGGAATCCGGTCTGTAGTTCTCTAAAAGAGTTGGGATAAGAGTGGGTTTCTTAAGAAGTGGTAGGTTACGTCGAAAAGTGACATGTGGAGGGGTATGTGTTGTGTCAGGAACCATGTTGAGGTTAAGAGTGAGGAGGAAGTGATCCGAGGTGTGCAGTGGAGTAACCAGCACATGATCAGTGGAGCAGTGTCGTGTGTAAATAAGGTCCAGTTGGTTGCCTGATTTGTGAGTAGCCGTAGTTAATACTCGCTTGAGATCAAAAGAAGCAAGCAGAGTGTGGAAGTCTGCAGCCTGAGGTTTATCTAGGTGGATGTTGAAGTCTCCAAGCATATCACTGTATATCACAACTGTTCAGTGTGTTTTTAAACACATAATGTTTATTTTAAGTTTCAGATGTTTAAATACACACTAGAAAAAAAAACATTTGTAATTTGTTAAAATACACACTGATATCTATGGAAGCAGAAATAATACATCTTTCAAACATAATGTGAAGACGTGGTTTATTCCTGTCAAATGCAATGTGCAGGTAACTATAAAGCTTACTCTCGTCACCTGTTCACCAGCCATTCACTATATGTCTTTTGGGAGAAATGGATGTAATTGTGTGTTGTAAATCCGACAGGCTCTGACTGCATGGCAGCTCACAAACCCCCGATCACAAATGATTAACTGTTTGGAGCTGGTGGCTCCTCTGTAGAATAACCTGATCTAGAGTACTAAATGCTGCTTGTTACGATTGATGATTCTAAATCACTGAAATATTTCCTCAACAACATATCAACCATAAAAACTGTTGAAAAGCAAAGTAAAAGCTTTGTTTACATCCAAATACTATATTTTTGGCAAAATAATTTAAATATTAGCTGGTTATTGTTTCGACTTACTCTCTGTGAACATATTAGGATGATTAAAGTTGGGTGTTTCTTCTTCTCCCATTGTTGGTTGTTTCTTCTTCCCCCATTGATTCTGTTTCTCCCATTCCTCTCGTTCTCTCTTCAGTTTCTCTCGTATCTTTCTCTCTTGTTCCTCAATGTCTTTAATGTCTCTTTCATATTGTCCTTCTCTCTCTCTAAATTCTTCTTCTCTTCTCTTTCTCTCTTTGTCACGCTTCTGTCTTTCTTCCTCCATCATCACCTTCATTCTCTTATTTGCTTCTTCATGTTTGAACTGAAGTTCTTCTCTCTCTCTCAGTCTTCTTTCTCTTTCTCGTTTTAGTTTCTCATAATATTCATCCCATGTTTGCTTTTCTATCTTTCTCCTTCTCTCATCCTCTTCTTCTCTTCTCTTTCTCAGTTGATCATGCATCTGTCTTTCTTCCTCCATCATCATCTTTATTCTCTTCATCTCTTCTTCATGTTTGAACTGAAGTTGTTCTCTCTCTCTCTGACTTCTCTCTTCCTCTTGTTTAAGTCTCTGATTATATTCATCCCACATTTCCTGTTCTCTCTTTCTACATTTCTCCACCTCTTCTTCTCTTCTTTGTTGTTCCTGTTGTTTCTGTTTCTCCCATTCCTCTCGTTCTTTGTTCAGCTCCTCTCGTATCTTTCTCTCTTGCTCCTCGATGTCTTTAATGTCTCTTCTATATCGCTCTTTTCTCTCAATAAATTCGTCTTCTATTCTTTTTCTCTCTATCTCATGATTCTGTCGTTCTTCCTCCATCTTCATCTTCATCCTCTTTTTCTCTTCTTTATGTTTGTTCATCAGTTCTTCTTTTTCTCTGTTCACTTGCTCCACTCTCTCCATCAGGATCTTCATCTGTTGTTCTTGTATTTCTCTTTCCATCTCTCTGAACATCTTACATGAGTAGTAACTCCCTCCATTTGTTTTCACCATGTTGTCTATCTTCTGCAGTAGATCAGTCACCTGTGTTCGGTCTCCAGTCTCATTATTGAACACATGGAATCTGTTTCCACACACTTCAATCAGTTCATTTAAAGCAGATCCAGGTTTTCCCAAACACTGATCAATGGTTTTGTTCTTCAGTTTGTCTCCATTGGTAAATAGCACTATGGTGTACTTTAAAGAGTTTTCTCCAAAAGATTCTTGGATGATCTTCACTGCTGTTTGTTCTTCTTGAGTGAATCGTCCCAGTGGAATCAGTAAGAGAAACACATGTGGTCCAGGCAGAATCATTGGGATGCAGTTTCTGATTTCTCTCTGGGTTTCTTCATTACTGAGTTCAGTATCAAACAGTCCTGGAGTGTCGATCACAGTGATGTGTCTGCTGTTGATTTCATCTGTCTCTTTTTGACACTTTTTAGTTACAGACTCTTCAGAAATGTCTGATATAAATGCTTCTCTTCCTAAGATGGTGTTTCCAGTTGAACTCTTCCCAGCTCCAGTTTTTCCCAGCAGAACAATCCTTAGTTCATCTTCTCTGTCTCTTGAATCTACAGATAGATCAAATAAAAGTGAATATTCAAGTGAATATTGTAAATTATCGAGATCATCAGAGAATATTGTGTATATTTTATTCTGAAGCATCATGTGATGAACATAATATTTCTTTGGAACTCAGTGTCAAGGCACTGGTCTGATCTGGGTTTGTTTATGTTGTGTCCTGGTCTGTCTGTAGCACATGGCATTCAGTTGGCATTTATGTTTGCCATGTGCTGTATTGTCTATTGTTACCTTATTATCTTGTTAGGGTTAACACCTATTTTAGATCATTAGTCACCCTTTATATTCCCCTCTTGTTTTCTGTCCTCTGCCAGATCGAATCTCTGTTCGGCTTAAACTGATTCCTCTTCCTTTACAACCCTGACACTCAGAATATAATATTATTTTACAAATCTGTGTAGACTTTAACAATCATGAAGTTTAATTCATGCAGATTTTCTGATCATTACCTTGTGACTGAAACCACGTCTCTAATGAATGGACTCTCTTCTTCATTTCTTCAAATTTCTGCAGTTTCTCCATCTGTGCCTCCATCAGTGTCTCTGTGGAGAAACAAACACCACTATTTTCCTCAACCATCTGCTCCAGTTTCTCCATCAGCTCAGACACTCGTGTGTTCAGGCCGATGAAATGATGTCGTCCTCCAAAACTCTTAATGACAGACTGTGTTTCTTCATTGAGTTCTGCTGTCTGATGCTCTGGATTCTGCTTTATGAGGATCATGATGTGTTTGTTGACTCTTGAGCTGAAGATCCTCTGGATCTCCTCTATTTCTGCTCTGTCTTCATTATTGAGTGGAGCATCAGGAATGATGAGGATGAAAGCATGAACTCCAGGATGACAGAGAGACACACAGCGGTGAGTCTGATGCATCACGTCCTCCTCTGGGAGCTGAGTGTTGAACAGAGCTGGAAGCTCCAGCAGACTGATCAGACGTCCATCAAGCTCCACGTCTCTCCTCACACACTCGGAGCTCAGCTCGGATCTGCTCTCGCTCTGCTTCAGGATCAGGTTTGATGTGAAGGATTTTAATTCTCTGTTACTCCCACACACAACCAGATTCAGCTTCACACCCTCTGGATCTGTGTCAAAGAAATAAACTAGTTTACAATGTGATTTGAAATTAGATTAATGTTGCATTCACATAATGTCTTTGAATTACTGTAATCACAATTGCACTGTATTTGACTAGTTTTCCACTAAAAACCATTTGCGTATTTGCTGAACACATACTCGTGGAAACACTCAAGAGAAAGAGATAAAAATATAATATAGCTGCAAGTAGCAATCACCAGGATTCGAGTGCTTTAAGACCTTTGAGTAATTATAGACATTTTAAGTTGATTTTTATTCAAAATGGCTGAAAAATCATATGGGACAGAAGTCTTTTGAAGATTTATTTTCTTGCAAGAAAAGTCTACAGTCATACAGATAGACTGCAGAGTGTGAAAAAGAGGCACCCCAACTCAACATTTATACCTTCATCAAATCCGCATGCTTTGATCTCATCCAATCATAATGCATATTCAACATGTATGTCCATTTAAGGTGCCTAACTATGTCCTCCAGATGCATTTGTAAGAAGCCAGGACATCTAAAAGCTGACATAACATTTTCTCGTCTCACACTTGTCTTGCGCTTAGATTTCCTGTTATGTCTCATCTATCTCTTGACAAACTTAAGCATGTTACTTAGACAGTCAATCAAGAAAGAACACTCCTTAGCAGAGTAAAGCAAATAAAACTACTAATAATATGAATAGAAAATAAAATTTCCTCCACAACTAGTAATACTATTTAATGATTTATCACTTTTGACCAATAGGTGCTCCCAAATTGTTGTGGTGTGGCTAACTAGGGATGACAATGACACACACAGTTTGATTCCAATATGCCAAAACAGTGCAGAAATACAGACTTAGATCCATTTGGGCATTTTTTATATTTCCTGACCACTAGGTAGGAGAGTTCTTCATCAAATTCATGCATTATTTAAGAACGATTGGGTGTATCAAAAAGCTTTTGATATATTTTTGTAAGGACCATCAAAAGATGGTCTGTATCAATTTTGGTGAAAACCGGACCAACCATCCAGGACGGACTCGAAAAAGTTAAAAAAAATTTTTTTTACATAATAAGGTTTGGATGACAGCAGTGGTTTTTGAGGAAAAGTTGTTCAGAATGAGGAATCTAACATATGATATGAATATTGTGTGTATGCATGAAACATTGCATGATATAAGAGATGCAAAACGCTATGGCCGATTTCTTTTAAATTTCTCACAGACCTCTAGGGCAATGAGTCAAAGAGGCCTACCAAGTTTAGTTCCGATTTGCCTCCATTAACCTTGTCTAAAAGGTGTTCAAAATTGATTGGCCGATGGCAGCCATGTTTTTCGAGATACGCAATGCCCTCAAAGATTTGGGTGGCACCTTGGATAAAGCCAATGTATGCCAAATTTCAAGTCAATCAGACTAATCAGTTGCATAGTTACAGCCATTTTTATGTTTTTTCCTGTTTTAGCACCACCAAGTGGACAAACTACCCAATTTTTTTCTCCTTCCCTATGTGGTAAATTAAATTGTATGTACTGTATAATGCAACAGGCCACCGCTATCAAGCAACAGGCCACCTTGTCCCTTTAGTGGGTCTGTAGAACTCATTATTTGTTTTCCATGCCATTCCGAATATGGATTCACTTTTCGGGCACATACCTTGAATTCATTACATGAGAAATTTTAAATCTACAATATGGCCATAACATTTTTTCAGAAGCTGCATCTGAAGTGGCATTTAGACATACTGTATTTAAATGGACTTTAATGCAGCTCAAAGGTGGAATGAATGCATTTACACTGCAATTACAATTACATTAACAATGCTTAAAAATAATGGTATTTAAATGGGTATTAACAGGTTTCAAAAATGAATATTGAAATATGAAATGATTTCGTGGACGCTACAAAATCTGTCACACTTTTGTCAACAGTGAGTTCAGTTGTGAAAAGCACCATGAAGTGCTCATTAGAGTTAAATATTCCTTTAATCTTCTCCATTTCTGCTCTGTCTTCATTAGTGAGTGGACTGACAGGAGTAACGAGGATGAAAAGATGAACTCCAGGATCACAGAGAGACACACCGTGGAGAGTCTCCCGCATCACGTCCTCCTCTGAGAGACGAGAGAGAGCTGGAAGCTCTATTACACTGATCTGCCGTCCATCGATCTTCCCCTCTTTCTTCACACACACATTGCTCTTCTCTTTCTGATGTGAACGTTTATTCATTGTCCCTCTAAATATTTTAGACACTGAGTTCTTGAGTGTTGGATGATTTCCACACAGCACGATGTTCAGCTTTGCTTTTCCAGAAGTGACTGAAAACAAGTACACTCAATACATAAATAATACATAAAGACGACCATTATCAACAATCTCATGTAATTTGCCATAGAAATATATCATTTTTCACCTTTTTATAAGTTATACTGCCACCTATGGTCCGATCTTCATAAAAGTTTGCAAGCTTGTTTAGAATCTTATGGATTATGAGCTCTTCTAAGTTTGTGAAGTTTTGAGTTTTTATTTAGGGTTTATAGGCTTTTGTGTATATTTGGGCATGCCCTCTTCAAAAAAAATGTTTTCTTTTAGTTACAAACATTTTAGAAGCTTTTTAACTAAAACAGATTCATAAAAAGAATAAATAATAGTCATACAGTAGTGCTTCTCATTTTTCTCCATGTCATTTCCTGTCTCTACTGCACTGTAAGTATTAAAGAGCAAAAAACTATTTCATGATCATATTCTTAGAGATATTATCCAGAAAAAAGATTGACAAACCTCCTCCATCCCGTCCTGTTTTTGTGCTCTCAACAGAATTCTCTTCCTCTTTGTTGTCATCTCTATCTGAAGCTCCAGATCTGCTCAGATCTTCATCCACTGATGATCCATCACCTCCATCCTCGTACATGTTACAGATGAGAAATTCTTCATATTCTTTCTTGCGTATCTCCTCTATCCTTCTGATCAACTCAGAGCGCCATCCTGGGTTTATTGTATCAAACTTAAGGTGTCCTCCTCCACACTCCTTTATTAAATTAGAAACTGTATTATTCCATATCTTAGAAGTCCATTTGGATGTAAGTGAGTCTTCATCAGAGGTCACCACTATAGTGTGTTTAATGGCCTGCTTACTGAAGAGGTTCAGCACATATTTCACTCTGTGTCTGTCCGCCTCATTGAAGTTCTTATACTGCAGTACGAGTGCGATCACATGAGGTCCTGGAGCAGACAGAGACACACACTCTCTCGCAGCCTCTATTATCTGATGCTGTGGGAAATTTGGATGGAGCAGGTAAGTTTTGATGACTGTGATGTGTGTCTTCTCCACCTTTCCACTGATTATCTCACTGAGATGATTTGAATAAGATGGAGCTTCATTCTGAAACGCTTCTGTACCCAGTATAATGTTTCCCACACTGTTGTTTTCTGATCCATTCTTTCCTATCAGCACAATCCTCAGATCACTCACTGAAAAAGAGCACAGACACAAATAAAACAAACAAACATGTTGGTTTTATACTGTACAAACTGTATATTCGATCCTACCCCTAAACACAAACTTTACAGAACATTTTTTGCACAAAAACATAATTTTGTATGCTTTATAAGCTGTTTTCCTCATGGGGACCAAAAAGTGATGAAACATTTCAGGTTTTACTATCCTGTGTGTGGTCTAGGTAAACCCTATGTTGTGGGACACACACATACACACTCTCACTCACAAACACACGCTCACACATACACACAAATACACAAACTCCCACACACACTGCAATAAAAAACCACTGTCAATCATCACTAAAGAATCTTGTAATAAACATTATACTACAAGAGTAATGACAGAATTAGCAGATTTCTCACAAAACTAGTAATAATGTTAACATATCAAGTAGCCCTTTCAGAAGCTTTATTAACATCTATAAAATGTGTACATTTGTTTAATACTTTAAAAAGTTATCACAAATAATTTTATTGACTAACTATTGGAATGATCATTACTTGGACTTTTGACACTTTTAGTACACTAAAAATAAAAGAATGACAGCTGCATAGAGCCCTGTGACCACCAGAGAGCCACTAACACTGATTCAGTATAGTAACCAGTACAGTAAACTTGGGGAGTTTGCTTGTCCACTTGGAGAGACAGTATTTTGAAAACAAAGAAGATTTATCCATCTGTATTTGAAATTAGATGCATGTAGCATGCTATTTAGCATTAAAATACTGTGCTGGAATATGTATTAGTCTGCAGAAGTATCAGGAGTGATGTGGGTCAGTGAGGTTGTATGTTATGCTCAGTGTATGTGTTATGGGTTGTGATTAGGTGTTTAGGTGTCCAACCATATTGTGGGCCCAGATACAGAACCTGAAACAATATCCAACCTTCCCCATTAATCATTTCAACGCTCAACTGGCTTGATCCGTGGGTTGGATGCCGATTTCGATTCATTATCGACACCCGTAGCAGTGGGCAGCCATATTGCTGAAGTTCCCGGTGAGCAGTTGGGGGTTCGGTGCCTTGCTCAAGGGTCTCACCTCAGTCGTGGTACTGAAGGTGGAAGAGAGTGCTGGTCATTCACCCTCCCCACCTACAATCCCTTCCAGTACCGAGACTCAAACCCACAACCTTTGGATTACAAGCCCCCCACTTTCAATAAAACATAAATTCATCCCCCGCACTTTTTTTTGGGCAAGTGTGTTCAAGTAGCCTAGATGTTTTCAGGGGCCAGTGTAAAAAAAATCTAGATTTAAACGCAAGAGACAAGATAGTCTTTGCATGACCTGGCGTTTTATTTGTATCCAAAATGAGGAGATGTGAACATTACGGAGCGCTAAACACTCT
>NW_015505439.1:370868-376851 GCF_001515645.1 Sinocyclocheilus grahami | reverse complement strand
AAGCTTGTTTAGAATCTTATGGATTATGAGCTCTTCTAAGTTTGTGAAGTTTTGAGTTTTTATTTAGGGTTTATAGGCTTTTGTGTATATTTGGGCATGCCCTCTTCAAAAAAAATGTTTTCTTTTAGTTACAAACATTTTAGAAGCTTTTTAACTAAAACAGATTCATAAAAAGAATAAATAATAGTCATACAGTAGTGCTTCTCATTTTTCTCCATGTCATTTCCTGTCTCTACTGCACTGTAAGTATTAAAGAGCAAAAAACTATTTCATGATCATATTCTTAGAGATATTATCCAGAAAAAAGATTGACAAACCTCCTCCATCCCGTCCTGTTTTTGTGCTCTCAACAGAATTCTCTTCCTCTTTGTTGTCATCTCTATCTGAAGCTCCAGATCTGCTCAGATCTTCATCCACTGATGATCCATCACCTCCATCCTCGTACATGTTACAGATGAGAAATTCTTCATATTCTTTCTTGCGTATCTCCTCTATCCTTCTGATCAACTCAGAGCGCCATCCTAGGTTTATTGTATCAAACTTAAGGTGTCCTCCTCCACACTCCTTTATTAAATTAGAAACTGTATTATTCCATATCTTAGAAGTCCATTTGGATGTAAGTGAGTCTTCATCAGAGGTCACCACTATAGTGTGTTTAATGGCCTGCTTACTGAAGAGGTTCAGCACATATTTCACTCTGTGTCTGTCCGCCTCATTGAAGTTCTTATACTGCAGTACGAGTGCGATCACATGAGGTCCTGGAGCAGACAGAGACACACACTCTCTCGCAGCCTCTATTATCTGATGCTGTGGGAAATTTGGATGGAGCAGGTAAGTTTTGATGACTGTGATGTGTGTCTTCTCCACCTTTCCACTGATTATCTCACTGAGATGATTTGAATAAGATGGAGCTTCATTCTGAAACGCTTCTGTACCCAGTATAATGTTTCCCACACTGTTGTTTTCTGATCCATTCTTTCCTATCAGCACAATCCTCAGATCACTCACTGAAAAAGAGCACAGACACAAATAAAACAAACAAACATGTTGGTTTTATACTGTACAAACTGTATATTCGATCCTACCCCTAAACACAAACTTTACAGAACATTTTTTGCACAAAAACATAATTTTGTATGCTTTATAAGCTGTTTTCCTCATGGGGACCAAAAAGTGATGAAACATTTCAGGTTTTACTATCCTGTGTGTGGTCTAGGTAAACCCTATGTTGTGGGACACACACATACACACTCTCACTCACAAACACACGCTCACACATACACACAAATACACAAACTCCCACACACACTGCAATAAAAAACCACTGTCAATCATCACTAAAGAATCTTGTAATAAACATTATACTACAAGAGTAATGACAGAATTAGCAGATTTCTCACAAAACTAGTAATAATGTTAACATATCAAGTAGCCCTTTCAGAAGCTTTATTAACATCTATAAAATGTGTACATTTGTTTAATACTTTAAAAAGTTATCACAAATAATTTTATTGACTAACTATTGGAATGATCATTACTTGGACTTTTGACACTTTTAGTACACTAAAAATAAAAGAATGACAGCTGCATAGAGCCCTGTGACCACCAGAGAGCCACTAACACTGATTCAGTATAGTAACCAGTACAGTAAACTTGGGGAGTTTGCTTGTCCACTTGGAGAGACAGTATTTTGAAAACAAAGAAGATTTATCCATCTGTATTTGAAATTAGATGCATGTAGCATGCTATTTAGCATTAAAATACTGTGCTGGAATATGTATTAGTCTGCAGAAGTATCAGGAGTGATGTGGGTCAGTGAGGTTGTATGTTATGCTCAGTGTATGTGTTATGGGTTGTGATTAGGTGTTTAGGTGTCCAACCATATTGTGGGCCCAGATACAGAACCTGAAACAATATCCAACCTTCCCCATTAATCATTTCAACGCTCAACTGGCTTGATCCGTGGGTTGGATGCCGATTTCGATTCATTATCGACTCAGTTCTTACACCCGTATCAGTGGGCAGCCATATTGCTGAGGTGCCCGGGGAGCAGTTGGGGGTTCGGTGCCTTGCTCAAGGGTCTCACCTCAGTCGTGGTACTGAAGGTGGGAGAGAGTGCTGGTCATTCACCCTCCCCACCTACAATCCCTTCCAGTACCGAGACTCAAACCCACAACCTTTGGATTACAAGCCCCCCACTTTCAATAAAACATAAATTCATCCCCCGCACTTTTTTTTGGGCAAGTGTGTTCAAGTAGCCTAGATGTTTTCAGGGGCCAGTGTAAAAAAAATCTAGATTTAAACGCAAGAGACAAGATAGTCTTTGCATGACCTGGCGTTTTATTTGTATCCAAAATGAGGAGATGTGAACATTACGGAGCGCTAAACACTCTCGTGCATTGGATGTTTCATTTATACTCAAAGCCGGAGGGCGCTCTCGCTCAGAAAGTCCAAAAAGGACTCATAGAAGTAATAACTTATGACGTGCCAGGAAATCCCTATTATGGAGGAATGCATCCAGCTATCCTTGTAGCTAAGCTGAATAGAACACGTTAAGACATTACATGCACGATTGCTACAATAGGCTATATGGTTAGTGTGTGTTTTTCCAAGTCATCTCCAGGTAATATATAAAGTATCTGAATAATGCAGTGTTAAATGACAAAGCCTTTATAACAGTGGCCTATAGAAACTATAATATATATTTCCGGCCTTATTCTGTGATAAAAATGGAAAAAAGTGTAGTATATATAAACAAACCATAAAACTGCCAAAAAAGATTACAAATTTAATTAATAATACAAATTATTGGTAATTGTCCAGCAGTGTATTTAATTTCTTAGCAAATTAAAAGTAAGAGATATATAGCCGCGGGATGTAAGGGTGCTGCAGCACCCTCTGCTTACAGTTGTTTCACTGCACTGGAATTTAAGACGACACTGCTTATGTTTTAAGATTATTTTGTTTTTGTATGCTGTCAAATGTGGTCTGTGAATTTTTGATCAGAGAGCTTTTGGCCACTGCATCAGATCGCTGTCAATCACTGCTTGATTCGCTGCCTATTGTAGCCTCTAAATTTGATAATGCTCAACACCATGTATTATTCTTGTGTAGTCACTCTAAGCAGTGTCATACCAAGAAAAGACTCAGAGCTCACACATATGCATCTAGTTTGTATCATTTACTCTGAACAACTGCCTCCACCCACACACACACAGCCAACAACCAATCAATGTTCAACATTCAAATCAGCATACACATGAGTTGATAATATTACATACCATTGGTTTGAAGCGCTGTCAGAGCTTTGTAAAGCTTTTTTACCATGCCAGTAAAGCTACTTGAATCTGAATTTGCCAGTTGCTGATTGCTATGCAGATTTTTTTTCAAATATGGACACACAACTCGACCACAGAATGTCTCTCTTCATGGTAGGTAAACACTCAATTCTATATTTTAAAATATTGCCTTGGTCACACTGAGCTAATATTTATTCTGACGACTTAGTTATTTATTCGTGTGACTGACCACGCTGTATGAGTAGCCTAACAAAATGCTCTCTCTGCGTCCAGATTTGACTACAATAATAACTGACACTTCAAATCAACATTTAAATTTCAACTTTTACTAAAAGTAGTCTTTAATAATGTCTGAAAATATATCAATGAATAACCTTATACAAGTAATGTACTTTATGTCTTATGTTCTCACTATGTAATTATAATTTAATACGGTTTATATGTATTTTTATATAGGGCTATACAGCCATATAGTGGTTATACGCTGATATTGCAGATGATAAATGGTGCCTAATTTAGAGGTTAATATTTAGTAAAGTCCACTTAAAGTAAAAATATTATTGAACTAAAATCACAAAAGCACAAATATATAGCCTATTTGTTCTCATATAACTCTGTCTTCATTCATTTGTATATTATTTGTATTTTTTTTTAAATCCCCCACCGCGGCCCTACCCTTCAACATCAAGCCCCGCCCCCCAGCACCCCCCAGATAAAATATGTTTCCAGGGCTATGAAGAGATAAGAAAAAAAAGTCAATTAGACCGGTATTATTACATTATTACATCTCCAGCAAAGCCCTGAATAGAGATGTGTGTTGGTTTCACAGCAAAGCCTCACTTTCTGTCCAATCACGTGCGGTAGTCGCTTTGTGTGTCGGTTCGCACCCCCAGATCTTAATTTATGAGTAAGTTTTCATTCAGACTTATTTAATTACATATTTAAATAGCCAGTCATACAAGTGATATGAAGAATTCAAATGATTTCTGAAAGATAAAATGCTTGCCATATGCAATTCAAATATGTGTACATTATTCTTCTATTACATTATCTTGATATTCGTACTGGCATTTAATGCCACAGTTTAATGGGTAAATAAATTCAGAGGAGAAATTCAACACACACATACACACACAATATTAGGCTTTTGTTTGTACAGTACACATAACATTGAAGCTATATGTGTCCCTGCAGCACAAAAGCAGTGTTAAGTCGCTGGGGGATATTTGTAGCAATAGCCAACAATACATTGTATGGGACACAATTATACATTTCTCTTTTATGCCAAAAATCATTAGGATATTAAGTAAAGATCATGTTCCATGAAGATATTTAGTAAGTGTCCTACCGTAAATATATCAAAACTTAATGTTTGATTAGTAATATGCATTGCTAAGAACTTCATTTGGACAACTTTAAAGATGATTTTCTCAATATTTAGATTTTTTTGCACCCTCAGATTCCAGATTTTCTAATAGTTGTATCTCAGCCGAATATTGTTCTATCCTAACAAACCATACACCAATGGAAAGCTTATTTATTCAGCTTTCAGCTGATACATAAATCTCAATTTAAAAAGATTGACACTTGCGTGCTTCGTCCGACGGAGCATCTCTCACAGGTTTTGGCTGCTTTATTTTTTTGCCAACTACAAGATGGCACTGTTTTCGACACTCTTAAAGCTTTAAATCTTTTCACGGAACAGTTAGAGGTATCAGTGCTTCATGAGGCTTCATTTCCCCAATATTATGTGCACAAATAAAAGCCTAACTCTTTCTATGAAATTATTCACCCATGGCATTAAATGCCAGTATGAAGATATGATATTAACACACATATTAACATCACTACCATACATCACATGCACAATGATAAACTGCCCTGTCGGCTTAAATTAAAACGTCTTGCTTTGGCCAGCTGTGTTCTGTTACTTCTAATAAAGGTTAATTACTCACATTGAAACTGAAACTAAAATATATAAAAACTAAAAAGAAACGTGTTCACAGAATAAAAACTAAAACGAAACCGAATGTAGAACAACTAATAAAAACGAAACTGAAATTTATGGCAACACTGAAAATGATATTAAAACAAAAATGTGTACTGAAAAGTTTTATATGTATAAAAATGTGAGATGTTGCCTTTTAGCACTCAGGTTATTAGTTCCTTCCTGGAGTTAAAGAGTGCAGTGAAACATAATTTAATAAACCAAACGAAGTAGAACATTGAGGAAAACGTTGCTGCACATATTTGATATATCTGATTCCTGAACTTGATGCGATTTTAACACCAACGCTTGAAATCAAAATCCAAGGAAAATGATAAAAAGCGAGAAATGTCCTACACCACGCCTGGTTGTGAAAACGTATTTATTTAGACTTTTTTTCACTTTATTTTAGTTTTCGCCCTACTTTATTTCTGACAGCACACATACATCTCGAAGACGTCTATGTGACGTCTGCATTACATCTGCAAGACTTATTTTTTAGAGAGTTTGCTCATCTGCAATGCATCTAGCACGTTTCCTTTTAGATGTCCAATAGACGTCTATTAGATGTCTTTAAGATGTTTATGATTTAAAATGCATGTAAAACTGACATCTTAAAGACGCCTGTCAGATGTTTATACACGGCAGATGCTTTCCAGATCAAGAGATTTTTAACAGTCATCTTGCAGGCGTACAT
>NW_015505439.1:364575-370359 GCF_001515645.1 Sinocyclocheilus grahami | reverse complement strand
CTGTGCCTGAAAATATATCGTTTACTTTTATTTGAGTGAAGGATGAAACTTGAAATTATGTAGGGTAGGGTAAAACGCCCTTAAGGACTGTGTTATTTTTTAAGTTAAATTTGTCCAGAATAGTTATCATAGTTTTAGTGACAATGACATAATTATTTTCATGTTATTAGATTTTTAACAAAAATTAAATTTGTACCTGGGGGCGTTTTGCCTCACAGGTGGAGTAAAATGCCCCCAGGCTGACAAAGCAATTTGCTTTATACATTTACAGCAAAATCAGAGTACAGGCAGTTTTAGCTTAAAATTAAAAAATAATATAATCAATAATTATGAATTACAAAATTATATTAGTCTATTTGAAAATTATTGCTAGCTGATGCTAACTTGAGGTAATTTATAAATATAAAGTACAAATATTTTTATTCAACCAATTAGAATACATTTGATGGAAAAACAAAGGATTTGTTGTTGTAACTAAGCCACGCCCCTTGAGGGCGTTTTTACCCCACAGACTAGGTTTGAAAAAAAAAAAAGGTCATTCTGAAAATATAATGATTTTTTTTTTTAAAAACACGTACTCTCTATCTACAGGCCTTACTATTCTCATATCATATATAACTGTGATGTTCTACAAAACAACAAGCTTTAAAACACTTTTTTCTTATTCTGCTGAAATCACTTCCTGTGAAATCTGTTTTCTCTGAGGTTCATCAGGGGCACGTTCAAGCTCAAACCGGTGCGCAACGTTTTGCTACGGTTTCCGGTTTAAACGACATGTTTCCTGAAGACGATGTGCAACGGGGTTGTTTATTTCCCCACTCTACCCTATTCCAGTTCAGTCCACATCGTCCATTCATTTTTCCTCTTTTAATCCATTAAAATTGTAATGGTTATAATTATATACGGAAGCTGTAGTTTCTTCCTTAATTGTTCTGATGAACAGCCTACAATAAGCAGAAACAAAATCATTATCATTATTCAAAATTGTTTAATTAAAAATCATAGGGATGCTATATAACTTGTTGTTCATGTGCCGGACAGTCTGAACTTGGGCGCAGACATGGTGTCCAGAGGCAATGTACTGTAGAATCTCTGATTCTCACAAATTTAGCTGAAGCACTACACAGCTCAGATTGAGCTGAAGTGCCAGGTACACAAAGGTTAGCTGAAACACACTACACAGCTTTATCTGAGCACTACAGGCAAGGAGAGCACAAAGTCTGGCCTTCTCAGCTGCCATAGCTGCAACTCTTGCGTCATCAGAACAGTGTTCAAGCTGAAGTGCCAGGTACACAAAGGTTAGCTGAAACACACTACACAGCTTTATCTGAGCACTACAGGCAAGACAACACACACAACACAGAAAACAACAGAGCCAGAATATGGTAGCGTGTCTCAAAGAGGAAAGCCTCAGTCTCTCTCACTCGACTGATATTCTCTGGGTTCCTCTGTACTCCACTTCATGAGCTGGGACGGGAATCATGAGCCGGTCAAGCAGGTGTAACAGGTATGGAAAATGATGTGTTTTATATGTGGAATTACACAAAAATGATCAAATGTACACTTTATATGTGTGCATCTTCCCCTTTAAATTTCAGACTGAAGTGTTAATGTTAATTTCCTGTCTTTGCTCCTCCTCTTCTTTTTCTGCACCTTCTCTGCATGAAAGAGGAATGTAAACGGGCGAAATCACACCATGTTTTATTCTGTCAGATTAAATGAAGAGCGAATCGGCAGTTGATATCCATCTATTTATTTCACCAACAACACAACACAGACAACAGCAGTTAGACAGCAGGAGAAGCAAGAGCAACACAGAAGAACACAAAGCACACAGAAAAATCAGGTTCAGGTTCAATTGTTGAAGCTTTTAATTGTCAGGGTGTTGCTGGCCATTCCGCTCAATTGGCTGTCCTCTTTCCAACTGTAATTGCGTGTATATATGTTGATGTGTGTATATATATATTGGCTGTGCACTGAAATAAACTTAGATTAAACGCACTACAGACACATTTTAGCTTTGTCAGCAGCACTGAGCGGAGATTTATCACTGTATTGGCCAATCGCCATTAGATTAAACAACAATAGCAAGCAAGGAAAATAATGAGTTATATAATAAATGATTAAATACATGAATAATGATTATATGATTCAATGATTAACATTGCTCTTAAAGATACACACACAGAGGTTGCTATTAAGAATCATTATATCCTGCATCTCAGCTTTGTTCACACCCAAATACTACATTTTCGGCTAATTAATTTCAAAATGAGATGGTTTTTATTCTGACTTGTTGTTTGTGTGCTGGACCTCAGGAGTTCCTGTATCAAGTTGAATAGAGTTGGGTGTTTCTTCTCTTCTTTGTCGTTCCTGTTGTTTCTGTTTCTCCCATTCCTCTCGTTCTCTCTTCAGCTCCTCTCGTATCTTTCTCTCTTTGTCATGATTCTGTCTTTCTTCCCCCATCTTCTTCGTCATTTCCCTGATCTGTTCTTCATATTGGAACTGAAGTTGTGCTTTATCTCTCTGTCTTTCTCTTTCTCGATTAAGTGTCTTGCAATGTTCATCATATTCTTCCTGTTGTTTCATTCTCCTTCTTCTGTCTTCCTCTTCAGCTCTTCTTTCTCTTTCTTGTCGTTCCTGTTTCTCCCATTTCGCTCGTTCTCTTTTCATCTCTGATTTATATTGCTCTTCCATCTCGTCAAATTCCTCTTCTCTTCTCTTTTTCTCTCTTTTACGCTTCTGTCTTTCTTCATCCATCATTTCCTCTTCTCTCTTTCTCCATTTCGCCTCCTCTTCTTCTCTTCTTTGTCTTGCTTCTTGTTTCTGTTTCTCCCATTCCTCTCGTTCTCTCTTCAGCTCCTCTCGTATCTTTCTCTCATTTTCTTCTCTTTCTTTAATGTCTAGTCTATATCGTTCTTCTCTCTCAATAAATTCTTCTTCTCTTCTCTTTCTCTCTTTGTCATGATTCTGTCGTTCTTCCTCCATCTTCATCTTCATCCTCTTTTTCTCTTCTTCATGTTTGTTCATCAGTTCTTCTTTTTCTCTGTTCACTTGCTCCACTCTCTCCATCAGGATCTTCATCTGTTGTTCTTGTATTTCTCTCTCCATCTCTCTGAACATCTTACACGAGTAGTAACTATCTCCGTTTGTTTTCACCATGTTGTCTATCTTCTGCAGTAGCTCAGTCACCTGTGTTCGGTCTCCAGTCTCTTTATTATTGAACACATGGAATCTGTTTCCACACGCTTCAATCAGTTCATTTAAAGCAGATCCAGGTTTTCCCAAACACTGTTCAATGGTTTTATTATTCAGATCATCTCCTCTGGTGAAGAGCACCATGGTGTACATTAAAGAGTTTTCACCAAACGTCTCTTGGATGATCTTCACTGCTGTTGCTTCTTCTTGAGTGAATCGTTGTCCTAAATTGAGCACGATGATGAACACATGTGGTCCAGGCAGAATCATTGGGATGCAGTTGCTGATTTCTCTCTGGATTTCTTCATTACTGAGTTCAGTATCAAACAGTCCTGGAGTGTCGATCACAGTGATGTGTCTGTCGTTGACTTCAGCTTTCTCTCTACGACACACTTCAGTAACAGACTCTTGAGATATTTCAGCTTTAAACATGACTCTTCCTAAGATGGTGTTTCCAGTTGAACTCTTCCCAGCTCCAGTTTTTCCCAGCAGCACAATCCTCAGATCATCTTCTCTGTCTCTTGAATCTAAAGATAGATAAATAAAAAAAAGTTATTGAATTTCAAATGAACACTGTGTAGATTTCAGCAATCATGAAAAGTGTTTAACCAATGCAGATTTCCTAATCATTACCTTGTGATTGAAACCACGTCTCTAATGAATGGACTCTCTTCTTCATTTCTTCAACTTCCTGCAGTTTCTCCATCTGTGCCTCCATCAGTGTCTCTGTGGAGAAACAGACACCTCTATTTTCCTCAACCATCTGCTCCAGTTTCTCCATCAGCTCAGACACTTGTGTGTTCAGCCCGATGAAATGATGTCGTCCTCCAAATCTCTCAATGACAGACTGTGTTTCTTCATTAAGTTCTGCTGTCTGATGCTCTGGATTCTGCTTTATGAGGATCATGATGTGATTGTTGACTCTTGAGCTGAAGATCCTCTGGATCTTCTCCATTTCTGCTTTGTCTTCATTATTGAGTGGAGCATCAGGAATGATGAGGATGAAAGCATGAACTCCAGGATGACAGAGAGACACACAGCGGTGAGTCTGATGCATCACGTCCTCCTCTGGGAGCTGAGTGTTGAACAGAGCTGGAAGCTCCAGCAGACTGATCAGACGTCCATCAAGCTCCACGTCTCTCCTCACACACTCGGAGCTCAGCTCGGATCTGCTCTCGCTCTGCTTCAGGATCAGGTTTGATGTGAAGGATTTTAATTCTCTGTTACTCCCACACACAACCAGATTCAGCTTCACACCCTCTGAATCTGTGTCAAAGAAATAAACTAGTTTAACAATGTGATTTAAACTTAAGTTAGATTAATGCTGCATTCACATCATGTCAGAATTACTGTAATCACGACTGCACTGTAATTGACTATTTTCCCACTAGTAAACAACCTTTCATGTCCTGAACACACACTCATGCGGAAACACCAAAGATAAAACTCTCACACATAGGCGGAGGGTGAGCCAACTCCAGGGTTGTCTTGTATTTATCTATTGTTAGTAAATTTTGCCGCATGTAGATCCTCACCTCATTAAATCAAATTTAATGTCACAACACTTTTCAATTCATTCATTTACTATTAACTTTATTCAAGAGTTGAAATTATTTTATTAGCTTTCTTATGCATTAGGTGAGTGATTTCTCTTTTTCCTTTGTTCTGTCATTTACCCCAATGACAGACTTCAGCAGGTTTCACTTTAAAAGCCACGCTGTCTCTTTAAAACCTGATGCGAATCTGACACACATCCAGTTTTATCCCAAATCTTTACGGTCATTTTTAAGACCGTGTTTACAAGGTCACTCGCTTAAACCACACATTTTGACATAAATGTGTGTGTTTTTGTTCATTGAAGCGCTACTGGCGCGCTGTCTGAAGCAGCATATGCGTACGGGCCGGCCCGAGCCAGTGTTGCCACCTTCTAGACAAACTAATTAGTGCAAAAACAATTCAAGGCGTATGTGCGACCTGCGTGTTTTCTTCTCTCGGGCCGCCATTTGAAACATTTTAGACACTGAGCTCTTGAATGTTGTATAATTTCCACACAGCACAATGTTCAGCTTTGCTTTTCCTTTAGTCATCAATTAAACAATATTTAGAGATAGTAGACTCAGCTTTGGTACCAAATGTATGCTAAAACAGCTACAAAAATATTATATTTGTAAAATACAATTAGACTGCAGTACTTAAATTTTTTTAAACTGAAGGCTGTCTCTTATACTGCACAGAATCTATTAAAGGGGTCATGAACTGAGAAACCAAAATTCCCTTGATCTTTTGACAGATAAGAGGTCAGTGTGCTATAAAAACATCCTGTAAGTTCCAGAACTCAAAACTTTCTTGTAAGTCTAAAAACAGCTTATATTGAAGCCAGTCTGGTTGTGGAATGTGCCACTTTATGACGTAATAGTGTCTAAACCCCGCCTCCATAGAAGATGATCAACATCTGCTTCTACATCACTGCCTGTTAGCCCCGCCCACCGATTCTACAGCACCGCCTGTTTAGCCCCACCCACCGATTCTACAGCACCGCATGTTTAGCTCCGCCCACCGATTCTACAGCACCGCCTGTTTAGCCCC
>NW_015505439.1:356956-363542 GCF_001515645.1 Sinocyclocheilus grahami | reverse complement strand
AGCACTGCCCGTTTAGCCCCCCCCACCGATTCTACAGCACCGCCCGTTTAGCTCCGCCCACCGATTCTACAGCACCACCTGTTTAGTCCTGCCCACCGATTCTTACGGACCTGTTGCTGTGACATCAAGTCCCGGATGAGCTTTGAAGAACTAAATAATCCAAGATCATGCCAAATCGTCAACAATCAAATCCAGTTTACCGAGTTAGCGACGTATGAAGAACGGGCCCCAGGTCTATGTAGAAACCAAACGATAAAGACGCTCAGAAGACAACAAGACACTGTTCAGTGCCAAGCTGTTTGGGATTTTTAGTGACCACAGAGAGTCAGGACCTCGGTTTAATGTCTCATCCGAAGGATGGTTCTTTTTACAGCAATGTGTCCCCATCACTACACCGGGGCGTTAGGACCCACACAGACCACAGGGTGAGTACCCCCTGCTGGCCTCATTAACACCTCTTCCAGCAGCAACCTAGTTTTCCCAGGAGGTCTCCCATCCAGGTACTGACCAGCTCAACCTTGCTTAGCTTCAGTGGGCAACCAGTCCTGGGCTGCAGGGTGATAATGTGGCACCACACAAGTGTAAGGAACTGTTTTTATTATGTGCTCACTATTGCTTTATCTGTTAAACAGGTCGTTTGATATGTTCTGGGTATGTATGTGTCCATCTGTGAAGGATGTAGGCTGTCAAACACACACAGCTATTAGCCAATCACAGCAGTGTGCGTTTAGACTCATAGTGAGTCGACAATCCTCCACACCTATTCAAACAGAGCGTTCTGATGAGGGGGTCAAAACAGGACAGAAAATAGCCTATTACTTCTAAATTATGATGTTTTTGGTGTAAAAATCTTGATAACATTATAAGTGGACCTCAGAGAACAGTGCAAAATAAAAAAACAACGGCAGTTAATGACCCCTTTAAAGGACACAAAAATCATTCCATGCATATTCTTAGAAGTAATATCCTGGGAAAGAAAAACTTTGACAAACCTCCTCCATCACTTGCTGTTTTTGTGCTCTCTTTGAGATCAGAATCCTCCTCTTCGTCTTCTTCTCTGTCTGAAGCTCCAGATCTGCTCAGATCTTCATCCACTGATGCTTCATCACCTCCATCCTCATACTTGTTACAGATGAGATATTCTGCATGCTCGTTCTTGAGTATCTCTTCTGTTCTTCTGAACAACTCAGAGCGCCATCCTGGGTTTATTGTATCAAACTGTAGATGTGCTCCACCACACTCCTTTATTAAATCATGAATAGCATTATTTGTGATCAAATAAGCCAGCTGTATCAATCCGCGTGGCTCCTCATCAGTAGTCAGCACTATAGTGTGTTTAATGGCCTGCTCACTGAAGAGGTTCAGCTCAGTTTGCACTCTCTGAATGTCGTTCTCATCAAAGTCCTTATACTGCAGTACGAGTATGAACACATGAGGTCCTGGATCAGACAGAGACACACACTCTCTCACTCCTTGTATTGACTGTTGATGTGAGAGATTCGGCTGGAGCAGGAGAGTGTTGATGACTGTGATGTGTCTCTCCTCCACCTCTCCACTGATTGTCTCACTGTGCTGCTGTGAATAAGATGCAGCTTCACTGTGAAACGCTTCTGTACCCAGTATAGTGTTTCCCACTCGGCTGTTTTCTGATCCATTCTTTCCTATCAGCACAATCCTCAGATCACTCACTGAAAAATAGCACAAACACACACATGTTGGGTTTATACTGTATAAACTGTATATACCTCTAAACACAACCCTCACAAAATAATTTCTCCAATGTACAAATTAGGGCTGCACAATTAATCTAAATTAAATCGCAAAGGAGATAAATCACAATTAGGCAGAAGCTGCGATTGTCACGCGTATCTTTCAGTGAAGCACGGTTCTGTGATCAGTAGTAAATCTCCATCTGAAGGCCAGAGAAACTTTAATGGCCTGCTCACTGAAGAGGTTCAGCTCAGTTTGCACTCTCTGAATGTCGTTCTCATCAAAGTCCTTATACTGCAGTACGAGTATGAACACATGAGGTCCTGGATCAGACAGAGACACACACTCTCTCACTCCTTGTATTGACTGTTGATGTGAGAGATTCGGCTGGAGCAGGAGAGTGTTGATGACTGTGATGTGTCTCTCCTCCACCTCTCCACTGATTGTCTCACTGTGCTGCTGTGAATAAGATGCAGCTTCACTGTGAAACGCTTCTGTACCCAGTATAGTGTTTCCCACTCGGCTGTTTTCTGATCCATTCTTTCCTATCAGCACAATCCTCAGATCACTCACTGAAAAATAGCACAAACACACACATGTTGGGTTTATACTGTATAAACTGTATATACCTCTAAACACAACCCTCACAAAATAATTTCTCCAATGTACAAATTAGGGCTGCACAATTAATCTAAATTAAATCGCAAAGGAGATAAATCACAATTAGGCAGAAGCTGCGATTGTCACGCGTATCTTTCAGTGAAGCACGGTTCTGTGATCAGCAGTAAATCTCCATCCGAAGGCCAGAGGGCACTGAAACTCCAAATACGCCTCTCAGAAGAAACCCAGAAAATTCATATAGCAGTTGCTGAATAAACAGAAGATTTAACTGCTTTCATTAATTCAACGCGAGTAATAAACACACGACTACGACAATATATGGTTTATTATATAAAGTATATAATAAAGCAATGCTAATCGACATAGTCTTTATCACTGCTTAGAATACTATGAAATATGTTGCATGCCTTCCCTTACGAAAAATAAGTTTATTCAAGTGTGCTATTAGTTTACTTCTTTTAAACGAAGAAATAGGGAAGTATACTTTTAGTCTACTTTTTATGTACTTATCAGAAATATGCTTAACATTACATTTAAGTATATCAGTCATTCTTGAGAAGTGGGACAAAACAGGGTGCAAAATTGAAAAAATAAAACCTTGTACTCAGACAAATGAAACTACATTTATGTATCTTATATGTACTAAGCTACTGAGCTATGCTTTGATACAACCTCCCAACTTTTCTCTTTTTTAACAAAATGTGCTTTTTTTTTTACCTTGGAGTGTGTCTAAGCTACTGAGCTATGCTTTGATACAACCTCCCAACTTTTCTCTTTTTTAACAAAATGTGCTTTTTTACCTTGGAGTGTGTAACATAATATCAACTTTATCTTTAACAGCATTCAAGATGTTTTTAACATTTCAAAACACATTCTGGTGTTAGCAGATGGATTACACTTTCACATGTGACCAACAATTCCACAACAAATACAAAATATCATAATGAAATATCAAATTATTCAACTGACGGAGTTGACGAAAACCATCAAATACATTGAATCAGTCAATTACTGTATTAAAACAAACACAACAAACAGTGAGTATGTTATTGTTTATAAAGCTTTTATTCAAGAGTCACACTGAAGTATTTTGATATATCACTGGAACACAAAATCTGACGGTGCTAATGGAACCTGCTTCAGGAGAATAAAATTATCTAAATATTTCAAATAATTTCCTCAGAAATTGGAAGATGGTGTTGACATATCATGGCTGTGACACGGGAAATATTAACATTAGGGTTTAAAATATTCTAAAACTATAAAACTTAGCAGAGCCCGTCTGACACTGATGTACTCTTTTATTTATTTTTTATTTTTTTATTGCAGTAAACAACAAGGATTACAGTACGTACAAAACAAACGGTAAAAAACAGTACGTACAAAACATACAAAATACCAATCAATAATAAACTACTTGAGGATTAATAGATAAAACATCACAGAAAAAAACATATCATATAAAAATTCTTAAGAAAAGGACAGAAGGAAATAAAAAAGGCACACAAATCGAAATACAAGTATATTAGGGAAAATCTTAAACATGGCACAAATTCTAGATGTTTTTACAGCTTTTTAAAGTGGGGTTTACATTTAGTATATTTACATTTATGGACCTAAAACTTTCCAATAAATAACAGGAGGTTTATACAAAAACGTGCGTTAAACGTTGCCAACTCACTTTCATTTCAATAGGTTTCATTTCTCTATAATGGTGCATTATGCACCTGAGGTTAGCTGAGGGAGGGGCTCAAAGCAGCTGAATGGTAATGAGGAATAAGAGACCATCACAGCATTCAACTGCAGAGCCGAGGTTTGCTCCAGGCATCTCTGCAAGAGCTTTAACTGAAATAAACGCGGTGAAAAGATGCTGGGGCTCCGCGGTTATTAATAAGTGTCGGTAGTCACAGTTATGATTTAGACACCACAGTCAAAATAACATAATTCTGACATAATACACACACAAAATAACATTAAATATAATAAAATACACAAACACACATCTGATATAACATTTATATTTATATTAAATATCACAACATGCATTTATCATTCAGTCAAGTATAGCCTCACAATTTATATGAAATTAATAATGCATTTTTTATTATGCAAATACGCACCTATTAATTAAATTAACAAATGCATGCTATAATAACCTGGCATAGATAGATTGAATGTGTATTGAGAAGTTTAAAGATGCATGTGAGATGCAGTTTTTACTTATTTCATGAATATTAGAGGAAATGTTGCTATATATATTTGTATCCAGTTTGATTCTTACCTGAACTTGACGCCATTTCAACGCCAACACTTTGAAATGAATGAAGAAAAACGCTGAAAGACAAGAACGTCCGCGGAGGCTGAAGAAATAAAGAGTTGAGAATGAAACCTTTTGCGTCTATTCACTTTTTCTTTTTTGAGACCAGAAATGAAATATGGAAGAAGCGGTGAATTGTTCTGATGAGTCGAATGAGCAGATGCACACATGCATGCAGCAGCAGCTCCTCCTGAACATGAATTTAGGCAGGGCAGATTCTGAGTCGAGGGCTTTTATAGTTGGCTTTCAGTTTCGTTTCCTGATTCTATCCCGGGGGGGGGACTTCAATAGCCATAATTTTGGGATATTGATGAAGTTGTTCATTTAGTTCAGATCAGCCAGAAAAAAATATAAAACATTTTTTTCTTCAGTTATTAACAAAAAAGAAAAAGAGAAATCTATCTAGGAATTCTCAACAGAAATCTGGACACAATTTACATGCAAAGATGTTTTCATATATTATGCATCAAAAATTACTTATGTTAATTTTTGGGTGAATCTTATGATTTTATATGCATAAAAGTAAAAGGTGTAACTCTAAACCATGTTTTAAGGGTGTTTTGGCTTATGTTTATTTCGTTTCCTGATTCTATCCCGGGGGGGGGACTTCAATAGCCATAATTTTGGGATATTGATGAAGTTGTTCATTTAGTTCAGATCAGCCAGAAAAAGACTGCTGCTGTTATTAACAAAAAAGAAAAAGAGAAATCTATCTAGGAATTCTCAACAGAAATCTGGACACAATTTACATGCAAAGATGTTTTCATATATTATGCATCAAAAATTACTTATGTTAATTTTTGGGTGAATCTTATGATTTTATATGCATAAAAGTAAAAGGTGTAACTCTAAACCATGTTTTAAGGGTGTTTTGGCTTATGTTTATTGACTCTTTTAAATGTATTGATAACAAAAAATCTAATTATACAATTATATTTGCTGAAAAGTTAATTTTAAAGTAACACCTTGTAATTGCTGTTTACTTATTTAGTTTCTTTTACTTGTGCTGTTTTTAATGTATACTTTATAACCCGTTTTCATGTTTTTATGCTATCTATTTGGATGTCCTGATTTATCTGTAAATTTGTGAAGCATTAAAAAAAAACATCCTTGTCGACTGTATTTTTGTAAATCTGTTTTATCTGAACTCTTGACTATGGACACCAATGAGTTATACCAACATCAATATCAATTTCAAACGAATAGAAACAGCATTTCTCACTTTCTCTGTTCTCTATCTTACTGGTTTTTTTTTCTTTCTTTCTTTCTTTTCTTTTTTTGTGATATTTTGTTGGTTTTCACCAACAGATGGCGCTGCAGCTTCACTGATTAATTGATCGGGCGCAGTTGCTTAAAGGGTTCTTCACCCAAAAATGAAAATTAGCCCATAAATTACTCCCCCTCAAGTCATCCTAGGTGTATATGACTTTCTTCTTTCAGACGAATCCAGTCGGAGTTATATTAAAATTGTCTTTGATCTTTCAAGCTGTTTAATGCCACTCAGCGGGTGTTGCATGCATCAGTCCAAAAGAAGTGAAATAAAAAGCGCACATCCATAAAAAAGTGTCTCTCATGGCTCCGGGGGCTGAACAAAGGCCTCCTGTAGCGAATCGATGCGTTTTTGTAAGAAAAATATCCATATTCAAAACGTAATAATCACTTTAATGTAGCTTGCGCTCGCTGTTGTACACAGAAGCAGCTCCGGGAGCATGACGTATGAGGTCAGCGCTGCGCATGCGCCGGTGAGTCTCGTGAAAACCAACGTTTGTTAACAGGAGCAAAGGAAGCAAAGTTTCTTTACTTTAACAAAGGAAAACCAGTCTCCTCTTGGATTATATCGAAATCCTCCCACATTCTTCTTTACATATCCTCGTTTTGTACTTCTAATTCGTGACCGTTGTTTTGTTTTGATCTCTCCGCTGCGCTTCCGCGTGCGTC